>NC_056735.1:1269089504-1269127004 GCF_019279795.1 Protopterus annectens
GATTATTTACAAACAAGCATAAGCAGTATAATCAAGAAAGTATAATTAGAAATAGCATTTGAAGAACTTATAAACTTTTACAAGAAATAAATATGTTATTATTCTATTAATGATATTTTCATTACTGTTCTCTCCTGCCCTCCCCACCCTTTACCCACTACATAATCTAAATAGAATGTCATTGTTTAAACAAAGAAAATAATAAAGAAGAAGAAAAAAAAAAGTAAAGATAAAAAATGTATCAAATTACTAACCTTACTTTTTCAGAAAGAAAACAAATCGAGTCACAGCCTGCCATTAAATCCTCAGGCATTTTGACTGGTTATGAAACAAAACATTTCTTTGCACATAGAGAATAACTTTGATTAAATCTTTTCCAAAATATTTGTGGCTTTCTGGAAATGCAGGAACTATATTCAAAAGATTAATAATGAACTAAAATGATGAGAGAGAAAAAACATATAACAAATCATTTGTTTTTAGTCTCTTCTTCTTCTCTGAAGTCTTCCAGGAAGCTTCAGTTGCCAATCTCTTTAATGAAGAACTAGCCCATTCCATTTCTTCTATTTTATCCAAAATCCTTTTTCTTTGACAAACAGTAAAGCAGAGTCTAAATCATCGAAGACCTTAGGACCATCAGGAAGGAAGATTTTAAGCTTGGCAGGAAACAGAAGGTATGTTTTAAACTGTGCTTTTAAGCTCCCTTATTAGTGGCAGAAAAACTTTTCTTTTAGCAATTACCATGGAAGAATAGTCATTGTCAAAACGCACAGTTGTCTCATTAAACTTAACAGGAGCTTTAGCCCAAGCAGATTTAAGAACCATCTCTTTATCAAAAGATGATAGAAATCTAACTATAACTGATCTAGGATAGTTTTTGTTAGAGTTAGTATTAGCTATAGATCTATGTGCTCTTCGATACCAAAAGAGAATGCTTCTGGTAAATCTAAAGTTTTAGGGAGCCATGTTGTTAAAAAGAAGTAATATTGTTACCTTCAATATTTTCTGGCAGTCCAAAAATCCTAATGTTATTGCGCCTAGATCTATTTTCCAGGTCATCCAGCTTTGTTTGTAAATGTGTATTTTGTTTCAGCAGAAACTCAATGTTGATTTCCTCTTCTTGTATTTTATTTTCCATGTCATTCACAGCTTCTTCTATGCCTGTCATCTGGATCTTCTGTTGTTGCAGGTCCATATGTAACAAGTCTATTTGTTTTGTAGTTTTTTCTATGAAAGTGTCTATTTTAGTATCCATTTTATCCATCTTAGCAGTAAGTTGCTGGACTATAATTATCAGAGACTGAAGTTCTTTCTTGATGCTGGAGTCTTGAGAATTTGTCTTACTGGAACTCATTTCAGACTGATAAACTGACAGGAAAATTTCCAAAGTAATTTCTGACAGGAATATTATTAAGATTTCCTTTCTTTTTTAGATATAGTTCAAGAACTTAACCATATTTAGAAAGAAAATTACTTCAAGAATTAATTTTTTAAGTAATTAATTCCTGTCAATGTAATGAAATTGGTGGAGCTGAAGAAATCTGCTGCTATCCTGTGTTCATCCTTGGCCACGCCCCCCTTCGATCAATGCTACTTTTGACTTCTTGTCATGGACTATTTATTACATCTGTTTTTCTTGCAACTATTCTTTGAACTGTTGGTAATGGGTGATCCCATGTGATATAAACTTCATTATTTTCTATAATTCTTTGTGGGTTATGTTTCCAGTGCTTCTTAGCTACTTCAGTATAGAAATGTTTGCATAATCCCCCATGCTGCAGTCTTGCTACGTTATTATGCCTTTCAGTATGCAGGCCCTCTGCCATCACTTATCACACCCAGCAACAAGATGTGCAACCATTTCCAATTCTGTTTTACAGAATCTGCATTTTGTCTGTTTCTCTAACATATTCAATGGCTTTGTGAACCAGTATGTACATACTCCACTATCCTGGGCCACCAATACAAACCATTCATTTGGTTTGAATTCACCTTTCCTTAACCATTCCTGCATCAGATGCCGATCGACATGAGGCTGTTCCAAGAGTTTTCTGTACTTGCAACAACTACACACACACACACACACACACACACACACACACACACACACACACACACACACACACACACACACACACACACACACACACACACACACACACACACACACACACACACACACACACACACACACACACATATATATATCCTCCACAAAATGAAGATGAGAAGTCTTTACACTTTGTTGTTTTTTGGGAGCCAAATTATAGCCATGACCTAATCTGTTCGGTAGACAGCTTAATGGGTTAAGGGCAGGACAAAATAAGAGCAGTGACAAGGAGTCACCTTGGCATATCCCCCTTTGAATTTTTATCCCTGGGGTAATAATTGTTCCTTTATCATATCTTAGCTGCAGAGTGGTTGACCACTGTTTTAAGGTCACTGTAATGCAATGGATCAATGGAGGATGCATCTTATACATCTGTAAGTACTCCTTTTGTAGTCTATCCATGCCATATTTACATTCTTCCCCTTTATAGAACTCTCCATTATCACTTTATTTAACAACAAATGATCCTCTGTTACATATGACTTTCTTTTATTACCATTTTGTTCTATTGCCATGATTGAGTTTTCTTCTAAATGACTATAAACTCTATGGGCATCAATTCCAGTGTATAGTTTATACATCATCATAAGACAAGTTATTGGTCTTTTAGGATAGCTTGTCGATTCATGCTTAAGGGGAGTATAAGTTTTCCTGTTGTTAACCAGGTCGGTGTCTATTTAGGATATGCATATAAATAGCTCTTACTCAGTATGTCAATACTATTAGACAGAACTTAGGTACTGCATCTGAGACTGCGGTTTTCCATCTAAGAGCTTTTCTTAATTTTGTTTCAATTACCCTGGCCATTACTTCATCCCATTTTATCTCCTGTACATTTGAACATTTTACTGTTTCTTTTTTACTTCTTCTATCCATTCAGCATCATTTGTATGTTCCATGGCATCTTGATAGATACTTTTCCAAAATATGCCTATTTCATCTTCTTTTTGTGGCATTTCTGTTATTTTTGCCTATTTTCCAATTCTCTATGAAAAAATTGGGTCATCACTGCATTGCTTATTTTATACTTTTCCTTTATATGTATCTGCATATTTTATGTTTTCATTCCTTCCTTCCCTCTCACTCTGTCTCTCTGTCTCTCTCTCTCTCTCTCTCTCTCTCTCTCTCTCTCTCTCTCTAGCAGGGTGCAAGGGAGTTAAAGGGTTCACTGCAAACATACCTAAAGCATACACACAGCAAGCTCATCCAATAGGCAATCTGAGTCCATTCAATCCACCCACCATTTATTCAGGAAAAGTTTAATACCACCACTGCCCTTGTGCTTTAAGTTCAGTGGAAATATCCCTAAAGCATACACATAGCAAGTCATCCAAAAGGCAGTCTGAGTCTACTCAATCCACCCACCATTTATTTAGGAGAAACTTTGTATCACCTCTGCCTCTGTGTTTTAAGTAAGTGGAAGGGCATCCAGTCTTTTGGGCATGTATTTTAACCTGCACAGTGACTAGTCTGAAGATCTGAAATTTGTAAGCAATAACCTTATAGTCTGTGAACTGTTCTTCACAGACATCCTGCTGGTTAGTTTTTACTCTGTACTTCCTAACAGACACTGGCAATTAATCATACTGCCCATACTCAAACTATTTCTTTCTCTCATATTTTCTTCACTTCTAGACTTGTTACTCCCAGTATTTATATCCTCCTGTCTTTCTTCAGTGGAACTGCATGTCTTCAAGGAAGTCACCCTTAGTCTCCTCCTTCATTTCTTATTTCTCCTTGCCTGAGTCAGTTATTAAACCACGTTCAGTTCTGACCTAGTATTTGTGCACAGTGAACATTGACTCAGTGCACTCAACTGTCTTTTTAATGTGTTTTTTTTTATAGAAGTGTCCCTACAAGCAAATAGATATGTATGTAGCAGTGAAGTCTGTAGTTTGAACACCAGTCTGTGGGTTATATTATTATGTAAATTATAAATATTATGGCAGCCTAAAACAAAGAACTTTGTCCAAAATAATAGCTCCATTTTCATAGACAACAGCAGTCCCGTAGGTGCTTTCTCATTCAGCTGTGCTCCATTGATTATTTTTAGCAGTCCACTGTTTCCCTTCCTTAGTTTGTTTTCTCCTTTACCCCAGATGCTTGTGTAACCACTTTCAGTTCTGAGCCAGGATTCTTCCGGAGCTGAAGTCTTGCAATTTGGCCTACTTTTTCTTATTGTTTTGCTGATCTGTTGGGGGGGGGGGTAGCCTTTCTACTTTGCATTTCCAAGTTCATAGAAACCTTCTTACTTTTACACAGTTGTTCTATTTTATGCTGTTATATATCACCATTAGTCAGGTCAAGGTGATATTGGATTAACTCTTCTACTATAACTGTGTCCTAAAGCACCATTTAAACTGCATTATTCCTTTTATTTATCTCTCTGAGCAGATTTGTGGCTGCTTAAGTTCAGTTACTGATTGTTTTTCTATGTCACCTTGCCAAGTTTTCAACCCGCTTTATTCCCTTACCCTACTCCCAATTCCCACCCACACACCCCTTACTCTACATTTATACTTACATAACACCATCAACATATTCCTCAAACCAATACCATCAGTTCCCTCCAGAAGAAAAACAATCAGTAGAATTACTCCCGATTGTCACACACACCCTAGTTTACCACCTAAGACTCGCTCTCAAACTGCCTTACTCCTTGCCCCCTATAACTAACACATTACATCTCTAACCAACCTAGTACCCTCCTAACTTTTTCTAATCCTTATTCACAACAAGGGCTGAATTAATTGATGTGAAAATATTATCTACTGAACCAATCAATTTAGTTATGGAAATGTTAGATATTATTTTATCCTAGAACTTTTTTTGAATCTAATGGAACTTTTTATCAACAAATGGGGTAGTAATGGGTGTGGCGATGGCACTCAGCTATGCACATCTATTTATGAGTGGATGGGGAAAAGGCCAATTTTTTTCTTGTAACTTTTTTAGCAACATTATTTTTTTCAAACATTTTATTGATGACAATTTTCTGATATGGAGGGGAGAGATATATGTATTTCAACAGTTTTGGCATTTTTTTAAATAGTGCCAGTACCTTCCTGTGATTAAAGGTGAGTTGCATTTTTTTAGATGCTGTGATATATAAAGAGAAAGGGAGATTACAGAACAGAGTTGATTATCTGAACTAATTCAGACCTAGGGTAGTCTGAATAATTAAACTGTTCAGATAATCAAACATATAATTGAACCGGATAAAAAAGTTCTAAAAATGCATTTTACACATTCAAACAATTTAGAAGCAGTGTACCTTGAAAAACATGCACAATTAAATTCAGTTAATAATGACAGCCAGTAAAAGTTTCATACCTGAGATACCTTTTGATTTTAATAACTGCAGCAGCCACTGTCTGTCTCTCATACACACATAAGCATGCATACTCTTACACACACAAACACACTTTAGTGTTTTTTTATAGAGCTAATGCCTTATTTAACTTGATAGAGCATAGTTCAACAATAATTAATAGGAAACTCTAGAGCTTGCCGTTTCACTAACTAAACATGTTTGGCAGAGACAATGTCTTTATTCCCAGTGCTATTCAATATCAATTACAGTAATGACAGAACCTCCCATTTTAGACTTCATATCCTTCAGAAAATGCATGCTAAATCAAAATCATTTCTTCAAGAAAGTAAGTTTGTAAGAGCAACATTTAAAATATGTCCCTTTGTCATAAAACTGCAAGCAAGAGTGACATTTCAGTAAAAATCCCAAATCCAAGTTCCATAGAAGTCATACGTAGTAAATACATGCTATGTATTTTAAAATAGATGGTAACATGGACTTATCTGACTTTGACACCCTAATGTTATTCCTTTATCGAGGTCAACTACCACAATGTCTGACATGTCATTATAGTGAACCATCACAGGCAAAGCAAGTCGCTATCACTTTCAAGTCACAAACAATAAAAGTAATGACACAACGTGCTAAACATAAACAATGTAACACCAATAAAATGTAAATTTAGGCAAACAGAGCCCATTATGCAAGAGTAAAATACTGTATATACTTTGTATTGGATTAAATTCTGATAGTTGAAAATATCGTTCACCTATGATCAGGTTTTGCCTTATGTTCTGGACTTAAAACATACAAGGTTACATTACTGTGCTCATACAGAGATATGCACTCACTTGCCTTTGTAGAATGCTATGCTAACAACTGGAAAAACCATGCTGACTGCCACAAGTTGAAGAGGCCTATATGAATCTTAAATTCTATGAAGCAGCAATGAACGTTGTGAAGTGGAAGCAACAATAAACATTAAATTCCATGTGGTAAAAAAGAGGCACGCACAGATGCAATGATACAACACTTTGTGAAGGCTGCATTTGTATAATTGATGTTTTGGATAATTGACATTTGTATAATCGACGCTCTACTCTAGTTACTAAAATTTTCACAAAATAGTTGCAAAATAATGCATACTTGATTTTTAATAGTATGCACCCTAAACAAACTAAAACTAATATTATAGAGGGATAGTTGAACAGAATCAGTATGCTTACAGACAAAGATTCCAACTTTTTTCAAGAAAGCAAAGTATTATGTGATAAGCTTCTTAAAAGAGGGTATCCAAAGGAGCTTATAAGTAAGGAACTCTCAGAAAACCCCTCTATGAGGGACCAAAATGGCACTAACATCTGAAATAAAACAGAAAATAAGGTTCAATATACTACTAGTCACAAGTAATGTGCATGAGAGGGCCATTAAAAGCATTATATCTGAAAACTGGAAGGTATTAAGTAGTTTGCCTGATATTAAAAAAGTTGTGGGGGAAAACCCATGCTTTGTTAACAAAAAAGGAAAAAAATGTTTTAAGAATGTTTTTCAGGCCAGTCTGAGGTTTGTCTAAAGGTACTTCTGTTAAAGTAGGAATGTTCAGGTGTTATGATTGCAACTCTTGCTCTTATATTTATATGGGAATTTATAGTTACCACTAATAAATTTTTAGTCAAGCTAAGATCATGCTTCTTAACGTACCGAGTTCCTCGGTATTTACCAATTTTGAGGTTCAAATAGTGGGGTGCCATGAATTCCTGAGTGGCCCCCTTAATTCCTGAATTTCCCATTTTTTTTTTTCAATTTTTTTTTTGGCGATTTTTTTTTTTTGCTTATGTCATCACGTGTGAAGGTGTGCGTGATGACGTCAGCTTCGTGAGCAAACTGCTTAGGGCTTGAGTGGTGTAACTGATTGTATTTTGAACTTGCAAGTTGCAGTGTTGCACTCAACTCGTGTGAACAGCAGCTCTTAGTCTTAAGTTCCCGAGTCCAGCGTCCCCAGACTGATAGGGAGTGGGGTCAGTGACAAGAATAGTCTAGTAGAGAGCAGATAGCAGAGTCGCAGAGGCTTTAGATTAAAAGGCAAGGTAGGCAACCCCGACCAATTTCCAAGCCATTCATGTGAGTGTAGTGCAGTACAGCACTAGCAGAAGGCAGCAACCTGTTTCTTTTCAGACTCGGAGAGGTGTGGTGCAGACAGTGGTCATCAGAAAAATATATAATTTCAAAATCTTCCTTTTCTGGCCTTCTTCTACCTCCAGGTAAGATAAAAATAAATATAAAAAGAAAATGAACCAACTGTTATTGTTTGAGAATCATGCATTGTATTATTGTTATTAGATCAAAAGCTTTTGTGGCTGGAAGTGAAGCTAAAGCAAGAGAACAGTGAGGCTCGGAGATGGACTGATCTCAACTTGGAGATTGGGCTGCAGAGAGCAAGACCTAGCATTAGAAAGTGCTCATGTAATGTCCCATTGGGGTGACTGGCGAAGATATTTTTTTCTATTGATCCCAGCCTCCCCCTCCCCTTAGAGCAACAAAGACTTCTCCCTGGGGCCATGGGTGTTAAGTGCCTCTGGTAGTGAGTCTCTGCTGCTCTCATTAACCTTGAGTCTCAAATGGTTCTTTGGTAATAACTGTCATCCTTCAGTAGGTGACAAAATTGTATGGGAGCATGCTTGATTTTGTTTTGATAATTTATTGTGAATTTAGCTTTCCTTAGGTTAACTCTTAAGCACCAAAACTCCTTATTTCATAGCGCGCAGTTCTACCTAAGAAACTGGTACTGTATTGGTCTATAACAGTGCGCTATTGGTTTGAGCTGTTGTGATTTAGTGTGGCCCTGGTCTTAAACTGCGGAGGTTTCAGTTTTTGATATTCTTAGTTGTGAGGGGGGTTTGATAAGGTAACAAGAACTCTAGATTCTTCCTTTTCTAACCCATCTGGTAGAAACTCTGCATAATGGTCAGTTAAACTGCATTCGGGTTGTGCATTTTAGGTTGAAGCTAATGCAGGCTGTACACTTGTATTCTAAATATATGAAAATGGGGTAGTTTTTGATGACTGATCAGTGTGCACTGCTTATCATTTTATGGGAAATGCATTTAATTCTGGGATACCAAGGTGTGGTATAATTACAAATTTTTGAATTAACAGGTATTCAGATCGTTTCCTGCTCAAAGCTTGAGAACAGTGAAATTGCCATTTGGGGGCTACTTACTTTTCTTTATACATTTTTTAAAAATGTGAGTGAATATGACACTTGCCAGTTGTCTTTTCTCTGTAAATATTGCCACTGATGTCTTGTATATGGAGGCTGAAAGATTAGAAACATTTAAAGTTAGGTGTGCTGAAATTGGCACGTAATGTATCCATGTGCATTAAATGAACCGGATCTTTTTTGGTGGTGTTCCAGTCCAGAAACCGTGTAGGTTAAACTTCTGAGAAAGTTAAACCAACAGGTTGAGAAACTTTGGAAGCTATTTTGAAGTCTTTTCATAAAGCAACTGTAGACATAAAACTTCGAAGTATGTAAGGAAATAGCTAAGAGAAAGTCTTTTTTTCATAAACAACTTGCATGGAATGGACGTTGTGACTATCTTTCTGTAGGAGAGAGTCTGCTGTGCATGTCCCTTATGTGTTTTCTTCTGGTGAGCTTACAATGCAAGTTGTTTTTGGTTATACTTTTATCTTTTTCTGCTTTGCTATTTAGTTATACTAAAGTGTGATGTATTTCAGGGATTGCTACACAGTACTGTTTTGCAAGCATTTCTTTGATCACAGTTTTATTTCATTTGACTCCCCCCCCTTATCTTTAGGTAGTCTACAAGGTGATTATGTATTTAGTATCATGCAGGGCTGCATGTATGTAGGGCCTAAGAATCTGAGTGATACCTGTAACATGAACCTACAAAATGCTTGCCCTGGACATACCTCTCAACTGTACATTTTTTTTGCAGAATGTCCAGATTTTTAATTCATATATTTAGCCTTTTCCTTAAAAAAATTGTGGCTTTCTGGCAAATCGGAGTATTAAAGTCACATAATATAACATACATTTGAGTTTCAGACTTTATAGCCTTCAGAAATTGCATAACACAAATCCTGTTATCCTAGCAACTTTTTAAATGTGTAAAAGCAAAATTTAAAATCTGTCCGTACCTATTTTAAGGCCTTTGCCCCCCCCCTATTATGTTAGGCCAGATTTATTGTGATAAGAGGTTGAGAGGTATGCCCCCCATCTAACTTACTTATGTGTGCTAACTAACCGCAGCCTGTCAAATTACCAAAGCCCATTCCCTAAGAGGGGCACTAAATAAGACAGGCAGACAGACAGACAGACACACACACACACACACACACACACACACACACACACACACACACACACACACACACACACACACATACACACACACAGCATCTTGGTGTGGTTTCCATTGGAAATATTAAGCAGTGGTGTTGCAGGCTTCCTTCTTTACGGAGTGAAGATGACTGCCTATATCAGTTTTTGAAACCATTTTTCCTGGGGAAGTGTTTAAACCATGTTCTCTGTTGCTGCTTTCTGTCTTTGTTATCCATCTCATCATTTTTCTTGTTTTCTTTAGCTGGACTTGGTTAACTATTTTTGAGAAAGGAGAGAGAAATGTTATTGATCTGCATGTAGATGATTTGGTGAATATTTTCATGGGGTCAGATTAAAGTAAGAAATTAATGATGGAATGTTATATGCCTAGACAGTGATATGAAGGACCAGGCTGCAGTGCATACTTGAAACTACTGAAGGGTTATTTATCGCTGGGGGAAATGTTTCATTTTGGTGCTTGTGCATACTTGAAACTACTGAAGAATTAAGCTTTTTGCTTTTTGCTATGGGTCTGTTTCTCATAAATTGCTTTTTGGCAAATCACTGGCAGTGGCAGATGTCTGAGGACTGATGTCAGAAAATAATGGCAGGCAGCAGACGTTACATTTGATTTTCAGAATTCATTCTTCAGAAAATTCATGCTAATATGATGCTATGCAAAATTTGTTATCCTGTCAACAGTCTAAGTTTGGAAGAACAGTATTTTAAATGTCACTAACTATTTTGGTGCCTTTGTTTGGTCCCCCATCCCCCATTATTTGTGGCTTTGTCCAGATTTCTTGCTCTAAGAGATTGAGAGGTCTGGATAATATTTGCAGTCATATAACAAAATAATTAATTCTATCAAGCTATATTTGTCCCTTCTGCTGATTTTAATTTCAGTTTACCCATAAGTGACTAATTCTATGGAGCTGTATTTGTGCCTTCTGCTGATTTTAATTTCAGTTTATCCATTAGTAACTTTTGATGCAATGCATAATTTTTATTTCATATATCTCACAGAATATCATGGGGGTGCTGGATGGCGATTAATAGCATAGCATAATGAATAATGTTAGCTTTCAAGATGACTTTTGAAACTGTATTATTACATAGAGTTAAGAACACCTAATCTTTTATTATTGAGGCAGGCACCCCACTGTTCAGTTTGAGTTTAAAAGTTGGTATCCCACAACTCCATTGGAGTGGGCTAGGTTACATAATCATGTATGCAAATATTGATGTTAATCAGTGTACAGATTTGTACCTATTTTTCCCGGACTTTGTCCAGAGTTTTGATGTTTCCAGGTTGAGAAGTATGGCTAAGAGGGAGATACACTTGTAGGTCAAAGTTTGTGGTCAATTTAATTCTTTGTGCTTCATGTGATGCCTTTTATATTGGTAGAATTACTAGGGAGCTTCATTCAAGAGTGCATGAACATATGTATGCAATTTAGACTAAAAATAAAAAGAATGCTCTTAGCAGACATTTTAATAATAATCATTGTAAAGTTGATTTTAAAGTGGTTGTATTAGATCAGGTTTGTAATTATGAAAATTATTTAATGTTGAAGATAGGTAGGACTGGAGGGACTACGTCTGGCAGGTAAGTCTGGATGCTTGTCACCCTCCAGGCTTAAATTACAGAGAAAATTTTAAAGTGCTTTTGAAAAGAAAGAAAACAAGGCACTCATTTTTTGATTATCTAAGTAACTCCATCTTAATGTATATAAGCTTTTGGGTTTTAACTATCATTCAGTCTGAAGACATCTCACTACACAGATGAAAGTGCTTACTGGATGAATTCTACATTGAATAAAGTCTCTGCTGCTATAATTTTATGTGTTTTAAGCCATTTCTTTGCATTCTTATTTACAACAAAGATAAAACCCAAGTTAAATAAGATGCCCCTAACTCAGATTATTTTACTATTCCTGCTCACTCTACTAGCCTTCATCACTGATTATCAAATCCACCTTATTCAAGTACTTAGGACTTCAACCAGTCTTCACAAAGAATATCAACATCTACCCAGCCTGTCTTTCTCTATAACACCCTGTCTCTACAAACAAAACACATCTGATTTATTTATCTATAAATATCTCAAAAGTAAGTAACCAAATTTATGATCAAATATCAAACCAATACCAAAATATAACTGGCCATACCCTTCTCTCTGTAAAATATCAATTCAAAAATTAGCTGAGATACTTACCCCAACTCAGGTCCCACTGCTAATGAAACCATCATTTCCAACCCCAAAATAAACCAGTCACCTTATACCTTTCAACAAAAAACAGAACCCAAATTCACCTTGCTAAATATGAACCTAAGAAGTATGTGCAATAAAATCCATGGCATACACGCCTACCTTGCGATATACACTCCTAATTTAGTCATAGCTACCAAAACTTGGTTAAAGAAAAAGAAATAAAGTACAATTAGATCTCCCCCAGGATACAATATAGTCCAGCATGGCAGGCAAAACAAACTTGCAAGTGGAGTAGCAATCATCTATACATTTCCTTAAACATCACCTTATTCCCATAGGAAGTACCCCCCAAATGGAGAGATGGTCCAAATGGAGAGGTAGGTCTAAATAGAGAGATGATAAATTAGGAAACAAAGGAAAGTAATACTGCTGGAATTGAATTCATCCTCAAGTTTTGGTGAGTACCTTCATGAGGTGGACCTTTTTTAACAAAATCTCACTAAGATGACACTGATATATATATATATATATATATATATATATATATATATATATATATATATATATATATATGTACACTGTATTTTATATAGCATATATCATGGACAGAAGTAGGCTAAAAAAGAAAAAGATACCTGAGTGTACACGACCCAGGATAAAAAAAAAATGCCCAATCCTGGTAGGTGTACTGGTGCCAGGAATGGAACAGCATGACAGTGTAGAATCCTCAAGACATGGAAACATTCCTACAATGGGGCTAGGCCAGGACAAGGAGGAGGATACCCCACCATGTTGTAGAAGTAAGTAGTAGTCCAAAAAAAATCACAGAAATTAATAGACCAAAAAAGAGCCATAAAGACAATAGAGCTGACTACTGAGGATAAGAAAAAAATTATTTATTTATTGTTCCTATTATGCAAGAAGCCTGAATTTCCAGACAGAAGAAATACAAAAAGATTAAGAGAGAAATTAGAGGAAAGAAAAATACTTACAGAAGAAAAACTGTCAGAAGCTTCAAATACAAATGTGTGTTCATTAATACAACAGATTCATGAAAAACATTATACAATGATCAAGAATGGATGTTTGGAAAATGAAGCAACTGAGGAAGTGCAAAAATACAAAGAACAAAAACTAGAAATTTTTGAAAGGTATAAAACAGAAATATGGACATGGGAAAGAAAAAGAGATCTGATATGGTGCAATATTTATGCAAAGGAAAAAGCCAAATTAATTAATACAAAAAAGCAGTCCCAAAGATATACCAAGAGAAATAAAGGAAAAGGCATCCAGATATGGAAAATTTCACAATACAAAAAAAAAAAAAAATAACATAACAACCAGGGAATATAGAACAGAAGATTATGAGTAGTAAAGTAGAAGTTAAAAAATAGAAGTTGAAGTTATGGAATACATGTGAAGTGAAGGATTTAGTGTAAAAAGTCTAACACAGGTTGTATCACAGCACGATGGAACAATTCCCCCAAGTAAGGAGAAACAGCAGGAGCAAGAGGCATCTAAAGAAGAAATATGCACATAGGAAAGAGAAAGAGATTTAACATGGTGAAATATTTATGCAAAAGAGAAATCAAAACTAGTCAATACAGAAAGAGCAGCACCAAAAATATTTGAAGAGAAATATAGGAAAAGGCATCCAGATATGGAACATTTTACAATATAAAAAAAATAAGAAAACAAAGAGGAAAAGTAGAAAAGAGAATTAGTAATGGAGAAGTTAAAAAAATAGAAATTGAGATTATGGATTACCTGCAAAGTGAAGAATTTTGTGTAGAAAATCTAACTTTGATAACATCAGAACAGGATAGAGCAATTGATCCCCAAATTAAGGAGAAACCAGTGGGGTAGAAAACATCTGATCAGTTGCCATAACAGGATACTTTGGCACAAAAGACAAGTTGCAGTTATACAGCAAGGGAAGGAACAGGAAACTGTGGCAACCCTGACACAGTCGATGTTGTGGAGTGATAGCCCAGTGAGTTCCCTTATGAAAGAGCAATGGATGACACCGGATAAAACTGAAGAGAATGTCTCACAGGAAGATGCTGTGGAACTTTGTATTGAATGTCTGCAGGAAATGGAGAACAAAGAATGTGACCTCAGCTTAGAAGAAAATGATCTAAGAGAAGAATTGCTTGATTTAATAGAGATGGACACACATTGTACGATTAATGAAAGAAATAGACTACAGAAAGGCAATAAAACTCAAAAGGTTAGAAGTTTGATAAAACAAATGAAAACAGTAATTAAGACTGTTCCTAGAGATTCATGTGATATAACTGAAGTAAAAAGTATATATTACTGTGCAGCCAAATTAATAACAGATAAAGTCTTATGACAAAAACACAAGGCAATAAAGGAAAGGAAGGGGACAAATCAAATGCCATCATGGAAGTAATGAATAGAGAAAACTATAAAGCAGTTAAAACAAGAGTTGTCACTGTTAAAAGAGTATAGAAGAGGGAAGAGATCCACAAAAATACTCGGAAAGATAACATCTTTACATGAAGATTTAGCCAAGTGTAAGAACCATTTGCATGCAAACACTGAACAGACACCAACTTGGTTAGCGACAGGAAGAATAGTGCTCCTACTTAAGAGCAAACCTGCAGAAGCTATACACCAATAACTTGCCTTCTGATGACATATACACTGGAATTGATGCTGACAGAGTACATAGTCACTTAGAATAAAACTCAATAATCGCACTAGAACAAAATGGTAACAAAAGAAAATCATATGGAACAAATGATCATTTGTTAAGTACTGTAAAGTCATAATGGAAAACTCTAAAAAGAAGAATCTAAGTATGGCATGGATAGACCACAAAAATCAATTAACATTATCCCAGATTCAGGATAAAAGAGTGATTAAAAATGTATAAGATACACCCTACACTGATTGATTACATTACAGCAACCATGAAACGGAGGCAAATCACTTAACAGTTAAGCCATGATAAAGGAAAAATGATTATTCTAAGGATAAAAATTCAAAGGGGGGATATTCAAAGGTGAATCTTTGTCACTGCAAATCTTTTTTCTTGCCCTTAACCCATTAAGGTGTCTACTTAGCAGATTAGGTCATGGCTATAATTTGGCTCACAGAAAACAACAAAGTGTAAAGACTTTGCATCTTATTTTTGTAGATGAAATAAAACTGTATAGTTCATCAGATGAGGAACTGAAAGCACAACTGCAAGTGGTCAAAACAATTTCAGATGATATAAGAATGTCATTTAATCTTGATAAATGTGCAAAAGCAACCTTTAAAGCATGAAAGCTGCAGCCCAAAGAAAACATCAGCCTGGGACAGGAATGTGATATAAAAGAACTTGAGCAAGAGGAAGTATATAAATATTTCGGAATTGATGAAGGATCAACAATAAAACATGAGCAAATGTGAATAAAATTTAATAAAGAATATTTTGACTAAAATTAATACTGAAAGCAGCATTGACATGTAGGAACAAAGCTGAAACTATAAACCAATTTGCTCTTCCTGTCCTAACTTACAGTTTTGGAGTCACTGACTGGCCTCAACAGGTATTGGATAGTGAAAGTTTTGAAACATGAGGAGAATAAGTCTAAGACTACTTTCCTGCTTAGTTTAGCAGGAGCTTATCAGCATCAAACTGGAAAGAAAATCAAACCAGAAGTAGGTAAAAATCAGGCAGCAACTGAATGTGCCAAAAAACAAATTAATGTATATAAGGTGAAGTATCAGATGAAAAGGCAAGAATTGTGGAAAATGCATAACTATAGTTGCAAGTATAAAAAACTCTTGGAACTACCTCATGTTGATTAGGATCAAATGCAGGAGGTGTTAAGGACAGATGAATTTAAACCAAAAGACAAAAGGTTAATATTGGCCCACCCAAGATGATGGACTAAGTACACATTGGTTTACAAAGTCCATTGAACATGTGGAAGAAACAGACAAATGTAGGTTTTGTAAAACACAATTGAAAACAGTCACACCTCTTTTTGCTGGTTGTGATATACTAATGTGAGAAGGACAGTACACTGAAAGGCATAATAATGTGGCAAGACTTTTGCACTGGGGTTTGTTCAAACATTACAATACTGAAGCAGTTGAAAAACACTAGAACATGAGCCACAAAACATTACAGAACATTATGAAGTTTATATCACATGGGATCACCCATTACCAACAGTTCAAAAATAGATGTGAGAAAACCAGATACAATAAACCAGGAAAAGAAGACAAAAGTAGCATTGATCATTGAAATTGCTACACCCAGTGACTACAGTGTCTTACATACAGAGGCATACAAAGTCATAAAATATCAGGATTTGCAGGCAGAAACAAGGGCAAGAAGGATCCCTAGACAGTTCCAATAGTAGTAGGAGCAATGGGTCTTATAAAAAAGGAATTTACAATTGTATTTAGATATACTACTGATACATCTAACTCCATACAAATTGCAGAAGGAGTCATTTCTGGGCACATTACGGGTGCTGTGAAGAGCCCTTCTGCCTAACATCAAAGATTCAAACAATACTAATTTCATTAACTTTTATCATACTTTTACTTAGTAGTGGGGTCCATTCCTGTCATGGTGTTAGAAACCCAAAAGACTTGGAAAACTTAAAAAAGGCAGAAATATTTAACAATGCTGAACTTGTAATAAGATTCCTAAAAATCAACAATAGGAACACTATATGTTTAACAGCAATTTATGTATCACCAGGGAATAACACTGATATTGCTAAAATCATCCTGTATTGGATATCTCAACAAATTAACCAAGAAACTATGATGCTTGGAGACTTAAATATAGATGGGCAACTCATAAATTCCACTACCCCCCATTGAATACATACACTTATATAATTTCAAACAATAAATAACCACACCTACTAGAATCAATAAAACTTCAGAAAGACACCCAATATTAGAATGGATTCTTAAAAACTAGACAAAATGAGAAAAGTAGGCTGCTTCTCAAAAAGCATAAGTTACCACATACAACATATGCCATTAAAACTCACCATAACCTAGATAAACATATCTATAATCAAATATGAAATGCAACCAGTTTCAACAAAGATATTTTCAATGAAACAATAAAACAATATAACTACAATGTGCATAGAACAATGCAACTAGTTACTGCTGTAGAACATTTTAATATTGTATTCTTTCAGACCGTAAATAATCTAGCACCAGTATGTTATAGAAGAGTAAAATCCAACTCTGCATGATGGCTAACAAAAGAAACAAGGAAACACATAATAAAAAGGGATAAGGCCTGAAAAAGTGTCATAAAAATAGAACTCAAAATGCCTTCCAACAATTTAGACATCCTAGGAACCTTACAAAACTCCATGACAAACAGGACAAGCAAACATACTATACCAACCTACAAGACAAACATCAAAACAACCCAGAACGTTTTTGGTCAGCACTAAATAAACTACTCCACCCTGGCAAGACCACCACTCCCTCTCCAAAAACAGACACTATGACAGACTATCCCTGCACAGTTTAATTCCTACTTTATACAATTAATATTATCTCTCTTAAACACTGATATTAATATCACTAATAATATTAGCAACTGCTTCCCTAGTCAGTATTTGCTGTTTTCCTGTAAAATATTAAGCGACTACTTCCTTAATCATTATTTGCTCTGTTTTTCCTGCAAAATAGTAAGTGAATGCTTCTGTAGTCATAATCTGCTGTGTTTTTTTTTCCTTTATAATACTTGGTTTGTGCAGGGTTTAAAGTTGGGCAATTGCAAAACTCTGTCCTGATGTAATTAATAGAACTGGCGACTGAAAGCTGTACCTTAAGATATTCTCTGTATGGTATTCGAATATCAAACTATAGTGCCTGGTAGATCAAAATACTACCTATGTGATTTTTTTACATGCTGTATACACTGTTTTCATTTCTGGTGACTCTTGCCTTCTTTTTGCATTCCCTCTGCCTGCCTCTACCCCCTTTCCCTTACTTTCCCTCTGTAAAAGCTCTACCTTTGTCTCTCTTTTTCTCTGCAGTCCCCCATCCGATATCATGCCTCTTCACTGTGCCTTCAACCAAACCCATCATGCCTTCAAGCAAACCCATTGGGCCTTCAAGTAATTCTAGCTGCTACACTGGAAAGGGCATTGTACCATAGATTGGACCTAGCACAGTAAAATTCCAGGGCTTGTTTCTTGACCTACAGTTAGTGGAGGTGTTTGCTTACAGTTTTACTGAAATGCTACAAGCTAGTCTTATTTGTTTGCCTTGAAAATTCATGCACACTACAGGACGTGCTTCCTCTCCCAGCCCCCCCACTTTAAAGTGCAAACACTCTGAATGCTATCTGTTCATTCAGAAGTTTTAGAAATCAGCAAAGTTAAATATACCTATCTAATTAAACTAAACATACCTGTTCTTATTTATAAATAAATAGAGCTGCAGTATTGGCAATACCATCTTTTGCAGTACGATCCTCCTCTCTCAAAAACTAAAGTGGAGAAAATTAGTGATTAGCACATGTAATGGAAAACTCAGTTTTAAGACATTTTTCTCAAGACTTCTGTAGGTAGTTCCCTCACCCCCTGCGCTTACCTGGCTTAGTTGGCTGCAAGGTGATTTTTTGCATGCATGTGGCTGGTCTGCAGGGTGGTTCTTCCTGCTCCGTTCTCCCCTTGCTTGACTTGGGCGCACTCTGCTCCCCATACCCTACCCCAATTCCCACCCACCCCCTCTTCAATTACATTTATTCTCTCCTCACCACTCCCACTTCCTCCCCTGACCACTCCCTCTTCCTCCTACACATCCACCCATGACCACTCACTCTTCCTCCTACACTCTCCAATCACCAGACACAATCTTCCCACCAACATATTCCAACTTTTCAGCTACCTATTTTCTCCTTCTCTATCTCATTAACTCCTAAGCTCATCTCTCTGACATTCTCGTCATATAATGTTTACCCTGACAACAATATTGACATACCTACTCCCTTTCTCCATAGCTTTGCTAATACTCACTAGCCACACATCACTAGGCCCCCTCTCCCTAAACTTCATGCTCAACCCACCACTCTCACATTCAAATTCCAAAGGACACTCCTACTCTCACATGTCTCCTAGCCTTCACCCACATTCACTTCTCCTATGCAATAAACCCCAATTACTCACTACTGACTACTCTGTATCCTACAAACATAACAATCTAATACAGATTCCTACTGTCTTTCTCTCCTTGCTAAAAAATTCCCCTTCCAAATCTATTCTCTTCTTCTCCTCTCTCATTCATTCAGGAGACATTCATCCTAACCCAGGTCCCTCCCTCAATAAAAACCTCCATATAACCACCATTAACTTTCAAATAATCTGCAATAAAATATCTGAATTTCATGCCTGTTTAACCCAAAACAGAACTCATATCCTAGCTGCCACTGAAACATGGCTTAAACCAAACATCCAAGACTCTGAATTCCTTCCTCCTAATTTCCATGCAATCAGGGTTGACAGGAAACACAAAAAAGGAGGAGGTGTCACCTTAATTTACCCTATTACCCTTAACATATCCACCTTTCCTAACTCTATTCCCAAATTCCATAATGCTGAAATCCTAATCTATTTCCTCAACCTTAATAATTCCAAAAGAAATTGTATCTCAGTCATTTATATTCCACATGGAAATAATACCCCAGTTCTAGAAGACATTCTATCATGGATCTCTCATAAAATAACAAAATGAAACTATTATATTAGGTGAAATGAATATTGACTGGGCAGCCACTTCCACTACCCAGTCCCCTATTAGCATTAACCTATTCCACTTTACACAACTAATTAATTCTGCTACCAAGTACAACTTCAAAATTAGCAAAGGCTCAACTCTAGGTGGGATCCTGGTCACTGACCCCTCCAAGTACCCAGTTGCCAGCACCCTTCCAAACTTGTTTAGTGACCACCTCCCAGCCTACACTATTTGTAACAGCCCATCTCTCTCAAAAGCCCACAATATTAGTCACACAAAATGTATCAACATTTGGCCCCCACAAATTCAATACTATTCTTAAAAATCACAACTGGAGCTGTCTCTTACCTCTAGATGACGCCCTTCTATACTTCAATAACTCCCTTCTTAGTATTCTCCACAGCCTGGCACCCTCTAGATCCATTAGAATCAAATCCAATTATGCCCCTTGGCTCTCTAAAACTACAAAAGAAATCATGTGAAATAGGGATAAAGCCTGGAAGCTTTGGCTGAAGTCAGATAACCCCTCCAACCTAATGCATGACACACAACTTCACAACCTCTCTAATAAACTTATCCATAAAGATAAACAACAATATTTCTGGAGCTTACAATCAAATAGAAGAAATAACTCCAAACTCTTCTGGTCTTCTATCAATAGTCTTCTGAACCCAGGCACTAAAACCAACCCATGTCCTTTCCCTGACATGTCACCTGACCATATTGTCTCCAAATTTAACTCATGTTGCATTGATACAATAACTAATCTTACAGTTTCCTTTTCCTCTCCTCTACTTAGTCATCCTCTCCCCAATTCCCCCTCCCTTTCCACCTAACTCACATTTCCACATCCTCAAATGCACCTACACAAAACTGGAAAAAACACCCCTCTCAAACTAAATTTAATCTTTCCCCTATTCCCACTTCCTGTATTAAACAACTATTGCTAAAGCTAAAACCCAGCTCCAACTTAGCTGACATTAATCCTGCCAAATTCTTCAAGAATGCCACTGACTCAGTAGCTTACCTTATCAGCCTCCTAATCAACAGATCGATCCTAGAATCTTATGTTCCCTCCTTATGGAAAAAAGCCATTATCCTACCCTTTCATAAAAGAGGCCATTCCTCAGACATTTCTAACTTCTGACCAATCGCTCTTCTTTCCCCTATATCTAAAATATGCGAAAAATGTATCCAAAAACAACTAGTCTACTACTTGTCAAACAACAACATCCTCTCCCCAACCCAACATGGATTCCATCCTGGGCACAGTACCTCTACATCACTCATTTCCTTCTTAGATACCATTAACAAAATCCACAACTCTGGCCCTATAGCTTCTGCTCTCTTTCTAGACCTATCTAAGGCATTTGATACTATGTCCCATTCTATTATTCTCTCTCAACTTTCTTCCCTAGGGCTGTCTTCTCAATCTCTTAACTGGTTGGAAAGCTACCTCACTAACAGAGAACATGCCGTCAAATGGCAGCACTCCATCTATCCCTTCCTTCACAACCCTACTGGCAGCTCCCCCCCCCCAGGTCCAATTCTTAGTCCCCTTCTATTTAACATTTTTATTAATAACTTTCACCAAGCTTTACCACACTCCTCTCTAGTCTAATATGCTGATGACCCACCCCTGTTATCCTTCAATAAATGACTCAAACAGCTTTTTCTACTGGTGAATCCTGGCTTCACCAAAATCACCTGTCCTTAAACACCAAAAAAAAAATACCCCCAAAAAATACCTCCATCAGTGTTCAAGACTTTAACATTTTCTCATTTGACTCAATAAAAATTGAACTCGTAGCTAATACTAAACTCTTAGGGGTTATAATAGACAACAATCTAAAATTCAATTTACATAGCCAAGCTAATATCTCTAAAACCCACAAAAACTTGGCCTCCTATACAGACATTATAACTTCCTCTCCCCTTCAACTAAACAGGCATTAGCACTCTCTTTCCTGCTTCCTTCTCTAACCTACAGTGCTCCTTTATTAACTAATTTGCAGTCCTCTGTAACACTAACATTAGAATCCTTTTACAACAAAATTGCCAAATGTGCTTTTAACTGCTGTCATTCTACCCATCATTGTATAGCCTTAAGAAATCTCCACTGGCTTGAATTCCCACACTTCCTACTACACCTTCAACTAACTACTTCTCACTGACTAATTTATAAACCACAGGACTGCCCTGCACTTAGCTCCTTATTTTTCTCTTACCCCCCCCCCCACTAGGTCATTACACTCAGAAAACCAAAACCTACTACAAGTCCACAAACCAAACCTATTCTTATACTCCTGGACTATGGCCAAACACTGGAATGACCTCCCCTCCTCCGTTCACTCTGAGCAACATCCCATCAAATTCAAAACTGTCCTCCAAAATCAACTTCTCTCCAAATGGATGTGCAACTGTTCCAGCTTGTCTAATGATGTCACCTAACCCTTTCTCCCCATACTCAGACCCAATATTGCTCTTTTTAACATTACAACCACCTAACCTTACTTGGAACCTGTTACCATTTCAACCATTATTAAATGTCCAATACTTCCCACTAACTCCAATGTTATATAACCTCACTCTTCCTTTTCTCTTTTCTTACTTACCTTCTCTCCTCAATCTTTATTTTTTTCAGAGTTACAACCCACAGTCATTCCACACATAAGCTGTTAAACCTAGCTTTTTTCCTGATACTTTCTCTTTTATTTGAGTTGATGGTTATTACTTCCTTTTAAATCACCTGCTTCTGTTTTGTGTTTCATTTCATTCCTACATTTTGTAGTTTTGCAACTTGTATCACTTTATTCTCTTTATTTGTATTACAGTCTCTTTTTTGCCTTTGTTTGTATTGTTATGATTCTTGTAAATATTGTAACTACCTTGTGGTAGCCACCTCTGTACTAAAATATACTTATTATATTAGTGTATTGGAACTTTTCTCCCCAGGCATCTACTGAAAAGGGGCTCCGTTCAGCCCAGTGGACTTTCCCGGTAAACAAATGTCATAAATAAATAAATAAAATAAATAAACACTAATACATCTGATCCCTCTCTCAAACCCTTTCCAACCAAAACCACCCACAGCTCTTCAGTTTTAGTGCAGTACCCACCTCGTTCATAATGAAGTTGATCCTTAAACTAAAACCTACTTCCATAGCTATAGACCAACAAACATCAGAATACCTAAAATGGCTGTAAAAGTTATAGCCTTCCCTTTTGTTGCACTAGTTAATAGGTCCATATCAGAAATATATATCTCATCACTGTGGAAAAAATCCTACATCATACCACTGCACAAAGGTGGCACATCTAAAGAGATTAATAACTACAGACCAATAGCGATTGTCTCCTCCCTCTCCAAAATATTAAAGAAATGCACCCATATGCAGCTGATGCAATACCTAACCTCAAATAACCTGTTGTCAGAAACACAACATGGCTTTAGGCCCCAGCACAGCACCACTGTTGCTCTACTGCATTTTGCCAGTATAATAAACCAACACAGAAACAATGGTCTGCTTGTGTCCACCATGTTCTTAGACTTGTCCCAACACAGAAACAATGGTCTGCTTGTGTCCACCATGTTCTTAGACTTGTCCCAACACAGAAACAATGGTCTGCTTGTGCCCAGCATGTTCTTAGACTTGTCCCAACACAGAAACAATGGTCTGCTTGTGTCCACCATGTTCTTAGACTTGTCCCAACACAGAAACAATGGTCTGCTTGTGTCCACCATGTTCTTAGACTTGTCCCAACACAGAAACAATGGTCTGCTTGTGTCCACCATGTTCTTAGACTTGTCCCAACACAGAAACAATGGTCTGCTTGTGTCCACCATGTTCTTAGACTTGTCCCAACACAGAAACAATGGTCTGCTTGTGTCCAGCATGTTCTTAGACTTGTCCCAACACAGAAACAATGGTCTGCTTGTGTCCACCATGTTCTTAGACTTGTCCCAACACAGAAACAATGGTCTGCTTGTGCCCAGCATGTTCTTAGACTTGTCCCAACACAGAAACAATGGTCTGCTTGTGTCCACCATGTTCTTAGACTTGTCCCAACACAGAAACAATGGTCTGCTTGTGCCCAGCATGTTCTTAGACTTGTCCCAACACAGAAACAATGGTCTGCTTGTGCCCACCATGTTCTTAGACTTGTCGAAGGCATTTGATACTGTCCCACACTAGGAACTGCTCATTCAACTTTTCTCAATAGGACTTTCACAATACTCCTTGTCATGGTTTCTTAGTTACCCACCTGGAAGTCAACAAGACATTAAACGGCAACAAACTTACTCATCCTTTCAACCAGTTACTACAGGAGTCCCTCAGCATCTATCTTGGGTTTTCTCCTATTAAATATATTTATTAATAACTTCCACACCTCCACTCAACATGCTAGTTTAGTTCAGTGTGCATATGACTCAACATTAATACATATGGCATCAACAATAAATATGCTCCTTTTTCCCATTTTTCTACATGAGATCAGGGTGTAATGTTAACTGTTGCCATCTCTCTTGATTCAATTCTACATTCCTGCCTTCTTCAACTCTCATGCCTGACTGTTGCAAATCTTCTCTCACACAATCCATCCACTCTTTGCTGTGTGCCATTGTTTCTTCTTACTTTCTAAAAATCTGTCCCATATCTCCTTCACCAGACTGTCTTTTGTTTTTCTGCACATGTGCCCGATCCACCATAATCTGTTCGTTTTGATATTTTATGCAATTAGAGCTACTTTGGCTTCTGCTCTTATGTCCTCATTTCTTTGTCTATTCCGCAGTGTGCATGCTACCACTTGTCTCAGGCATTTCATTTCCATCATGTCTGGCTTGCTCATCTGCTATGCCTTCACTGCCCAGTAGGGCAGTAATAAGTTTTGTAGTACCATACAGTAGTACTGGTCACACCACTGTTTTGTACACCTTACTTTTCTTTTATTTTCTTTGATATTCTTCTATCATACACTACATCTGACACTCTGTGTCAGTTGGCTGTAGTCTCTCTTATTCTAGCTTTGACCTCTTCATTCAGACTTCCCTTCTCCTCAATCACCACTCTGAGATACTTGAAGCTGTTAATCTGTTCAGCTGTCTTCCCCTTCTACCTCAGTTCAAGCTTCCTCTGATATCTCCAATTTGCTACCATTACCACTGTTCTTATCTGTATAGGTTTGCATTCCAGCCCCCTATCCTTTGCTGAAGTTCTTGCTCAGAGTCTGCCTGTAATGCCACATCACCTGCATACAGCAACTTTGTTGATCTGTCACCTCTGACCTGTTTGATAATGAAGTCCATTACTAGTATGAGCAGCACCATGGGGTCAGAACTGAACCCTGATGTACACCTACTGACACTGGGAACCCCTCTGTGAGACCAAACACTATTCATACCTGAGTCACTGGGTCCTTGTACATAGCCTGCACTAATTCTATCAATGTTTCTGGGACTCTGAACCACTGCAGTACTGTCCAAATCAGCTTTCTTGGGACTTGTCATATGCTTTCCCCAAGTCTAGGAATGCCCAGTTCCAATTTTTCCTGCACTCCTTCTTTCTTTTGATGACATCCTGGACTTCTGCATTCCAAACCCAGCTTTCTTTATGTACCTTATTTCCATACCTGGCTCTGCCACATATCTGTTCTGTAGTCCTAAAACATGCTGTTTTGAGGTTCTTCTTCTTCAACCCCACCTATTTCCTCCTCTTCTTGGGGTACTAGAGCTCTGATTGATTCCTTAAACTGTCATATTTCTCTCCCGTCAACTTCCAGGTTTTCAGCCTGGTCTCTGTTGACCTTAGAGCCTTCTCTGACCACTGCATGCACCTGATTGTGGCAACCAGTGCTTTATCTTTTAGGCCAATAGTTTCACTGGGAATGACTTTGAAGTTACTGATTCTACCCCAGTACCTTTCCTTACTAGGAGGAAGTTTACCTGAGGCGCATGTTGGCCAGTCTTGTATGTGATCTTGTGACTGTTCTGAACCATGTGTTGGCTACTATCACACCATTTGCCATACAGAAGTCTATAATGTCCTCCCCTTCTTTATTCCTGTTGCTCCACTAATTTGGAACAGGGCAGTCCTCATATCCTGTTATGTCTGTCTCGATATGTACATTTGAGTCACTCATTATCAACACCAATTCATTCATGTTTTCCTGCTTTATCTAGTAGGCCCTGCAACTGCTTTATGAATGCACTTTTTCCCTCACTGTTACAACTCTGCTGTGGGGCATAGGCTGAAATCATGAATATTGCCACCTCGTTGTTATTTATTTATTTATTTATTTTATTTATTTAAATTTTGCTTACTGGGAAAGTCCTACTGGGACAGAGCCTCTTTTTAGCAGAGGCCAGGGTGAAACATTTCAGAAGCATGACTTTAGAATGTAGGATGAAACCAGAGCACCCGGAGGAAACCCATGCGAACACAGGTAGGACTTGCAGACTGCACAGAAGGCATCCCAGCCAAGAATCAAACCAGAGAACCTCTTGCTACGAGAAGACAACACTAACCTCTGTACCACTGGAGTCTGTTTGCCATGAGTCTGTCACAAATTTTGATGACATCCCTCACTACCTTCTTTAGCCTGTCTCTCACCACATTTCTGACACCATTTCTAGCCTGTTGTCCTCCTAAGAAGTATAGTCTGGATCCCAAGCCAAGTGTCTTAGCTGCATTGCCTTTCCATCTTGTCTCTTAGATACATAAGATGTCCAGCCTACTCTGTACCATCATGTTGTCTACTTCCAAGCTCTGTCTGCCACTGAACCTATGCTTAGTGTAGCAATACTTAGTTCATGTTTGGCAGGTTGATTGGTTTAATTTCCAACTTTTGCTCAACCCAGCAGTAAACAAAGACAAATAAATAAAAAGGTTCTCTGTGCTGATATCTTTAGTTTATTATTTGCAATAATGTATGATAGATCCTGATCTGTTATCATACTGCACATTATTTTTATTATGTATTTCTAAGTATTTTTGTTGATCAGTTCCCTCTTCTGTACTCTTGTAACAGTAACACTTCTTAGTTGCTTTATAGTTTCTTCTATTCAGTACTTCCATGATGGCATTTGATTTCTTACCTTCCTTTCCCTTATTGTCCTGTGCTTTAGCTCTCTGTATAAGTGACTTATTGTGGCCTAAAGCCTATCTGTAAAGTAGACTTACACCAGAGTAAGTCACTCCCATTTAAAGCATGTTTTGGAATCAGGCCACCAAGTATGTATAGTTAATATTAATTTTGTTTAAGGGTAACCTTATGTGCTAACTATTCTACTATAGATGTTAGGAAATACTTTAAGCAGAGTACTGTAGACAAACAACTGATTTATTAAAAAAATGGTGAGGATGTGATAAACATACTTGAGGCAAAGATGTAAATTTTACCTTTAATCCACTTAGTATATGATTCTGCTTATGAACTACCACTAGCTACTGTTTATATTCAGACAGACAAAAATCCTCTAAAGGTTTTCGCTGGCAAAGTGACTTCATTTCATTTCAGGAATTGACTTAAATGTTGTCTTCTATACCATATATACTTGCGAACTAATATAGACAAATGGGGTTCGGCAACAAATCAAGTTGTCCCAGGACATCTTCATGTGGGGGTTAGGTTAATATTAGTGGGAATTAAGTGGGTTGGGGAGATGAAAGGGTTAAGTGGAGACGGGGATGGTTGGGAGGAAATGAGATAAGGATGGGGAGGGGCTTAAGAGATTTAGTCTAGTGTAGCTGGGTTAAGCAAGCACATTTTGGCATGAACTTGCTACCTACAATCTTTTTGTTGGTGGGTTGGGGGGAGTAGAGCTATTTATTAGTGGGAGTAGCAGAGAAGAGGGACAGTCTTGCTCTCTTCTGTTCCCCCTCTGGTGTCTGGATGTTCATTTCAAGGATGTGGGGAAAGGAAAATGAGTAGTTGGAGGAGGTTTGCTGAATAGATAAACAAACTGAGGTAAGGATGTTGCTGATTTGGTGGAGGGTAATTCAATGAATGGTGTATGAAGTGAGATGGGACGCTGCTTCATAAGTAAAGTAAGTGAGCAGAGGTATGGACCCTGCTTGTTGGGCAAGGTGAGTAGTTATGCTACCTTGATTAACATTACAAGGATGGTGCTTCATAAGTAAAGTAAGCGAACAGAGATATGGACGCTGCTTACTGGGGCAGGGTGAGTAGGTACGCTGTCCTGATTAACATTGCAAGGATGTTATGCTGTGTTTAGAATCAATTATATTATGAATAGTTGTAATTAATGAATTTGTTATGGAAATTTAATAAAGGTCGTCGAATGTCATTTGGTTTGATGTCTTTATTGAAGGAGACTTTGACAATTGCCATTATTAATATGGGCACATGCATGTATAAATACCCTGCAACAAATTCTTTAAGACACAAACATATTGAAAATAGCAAGGCAGCTCAGTAAGAGAGCTAAATTGCAACACTTTTGTCGCTAATGTGTGTACTTTTTTTTTTTTTAAGACAAAAACCATTGAGCAGTTCAGAGATTTTTCTGTGATGTTGTGTTACTTCTTTCCATATCAGGAAGTGGCTAATATATAATCTGCCATACTATATATTGCTTGGAACCATAACATCCAGTTTGAATTACTCATACAGTCTCATGCCAAATAAATTATTTAAACTATATTACAAAAGGCTTTTAGAAGCAAAGCCACTATTTAAAAAAAAAACAATTTTATATGAAAAAACTGCCACATACTAATGTTTATTTTAAGCAGGCAAACACCAATGAGAAGCTTTCCCTGCAATCATTTCACTTCATCCCAGATAAGGAAAAAGCAGTAGCCTTACATTCAGTGTGTTTATATATGTGTGTATATATATATATATATATATATATATATATATATATATAAAATGTATTTATTTCTGTGTTGGGATTTGTTACTTGCTTATGGACAATGACATTTGTGTATCGGTGTCTTCATAATACTTTAGTTGATAGCAAAAACTGATACATAAGTTGTATCAGATATAGCTTCTTCATCTGAGATATTGTATAGTCTGTATTCAGACGACTCGAATTGGGAAAATGGATTTCATCTGTTGCAGTTAGTACATGGATGCCAAATAACATAAGAATAATAATCTAATAAATACATCAAAATATAAGCACCTGAGATTTGGGAAAAATAAATTGAAATGTGAGCTTTTAGTACAGCACAAGCATACGATTGAAACTTGTAGATTATTTATGGACCTTGGTATATTTGTAGAACCATGTTTTGAGCTTTACTGATCATATCAACCAATGTGTTAATGACAGCTGTGAAACTGTATACTGCGCAGCACAGTGGTGCATTGGTTAGCATTGTCACCTCACAGCAAGAGGTATGATTCTTGGCTGGGTTGCCTTCTGTGTGGAGTCTGCATGTCCTTCCTGCATTAATCTTGAAAACAGCAATGACTTGTAGGAACAAAATCCAAGCTATAAACCAATTTGCTCTTCCTGTCCTAACTGACAGTTTTGTACTTATTGACTGGCCCCAAAGCATGTTGGATAGATTAGATAGGAAAACAAGGATGCTTCATGCTCACCAAATGATTTATAAAAATCATTGCATACCAAGATTATATATTCCCCATTTCAAAGGAGGGATGGGCCTCCTTGAAACTGATTACTTGTATAGATCTGCAATCGTGGGACTCCACACATATCTGCTGACCTCACAAGACCCAAACTTAGTGAAAGTTTTGAAACATGAGGAGAATAAATCTAAGATGACGTTTCTGCTTAATCTAGCAGAAGCATATAGGCATCAAGCAGCAATGGAAATCAAACTGGAAGTAGATAAAAATCAGGCAGCAACTGAATGTGCCAAAAAACAAAAGAAAGAATATAAGGTGAAGGACCAGATGAGAAAGCAAGAAATGTGGAAAATGCATAAATATAGCTACAAATTGTAGAACACTTCTGTAAGGCCCTCATGTTTATCAGGAACAAATGCAGGAATGGTTAAGTAAAGGCAAATTCAAACCCAAGAGATGAAAGGTTAATATTGGCATCCCAAGATAGTGGGCTATGTGCATGCTGGTTTACAAAGTCCATTGAACATGTGGGAGAAACAGACAAATGTATGTTTTGTAAAACCAAATTGGAAACAGTCGCACACCTCATTGCTGGTTGTGACATACTAATGGCAGAAGAACTGTATACTGAAAGGCATAATAATGTGGTAAGACTTGCACTGGGGATTGTGTAAACATTATGGTACTGAAGTGGCTGAAAAACACTGGAAACATGAGCCACAAAGCATCATAGAAAATGATTATGTTTATGCCACATGGGATCACCCATTACCAACAATTCAAAAGATACATGCTAGAAAACTGGATATAGTGGTCCATGAAAAGAAGGCAAAAATGGCACTGATCATTGACATCACCACACCCAGTGACTATAGTGTGTTGTGTACAGAGAGGCACAAAGCCATAAAATATTAGGATCTGCAGGCAGAAACGAGAGCAATGCAGAAGAAAGATACCCAGACAGTTCCAACAGTAGTAGGAGCAACGGGTCTTATAAAAATAATCTACAATTATATTTAGATTTGTTACCAATACATGTAATCCCATACAAATTGCAGAAAAAGTCATTAAAGGGCACACTGCGGGTGCTGCAAATAGCACTTTTGGCTGACATCAAAGATTGAAACAATACTAATTTCATGAACTTTAATCATACTTTGACTTAGGAATGGGGTCCATTCCCATCATGGTGTTAGTAACCCAAATGATATGGAGAAATTAAAAAAAGAGAGATTATAAAGGAAAGAGAGATGTACAAAGTGGTTATCAGAAAGGGTAACTGAAGCCTGGAATAGACTACCAAATCATATTACAGCAGGCACTAGTTTAGATATTTTTAGGAACAACTTGGGCACTTATTATTGATAGGATCATTTTGGTATACAGGCAGGCAGGAACGGCATTATAGCCTGTGCCTGAAATATTTGTATGTTTGCATGAAGTACTGCTTTTTAAATGAACAGAGTGTGATTCACACATCTTAGGTGCAAGTAAGGATAGCTGTGTCTAGTGTAATGAAGTTTAATTACAGATGTGTGCAGGAAAAACCCAGAGCAGGACTGATTTCTTAGATTACAAGATCTAACCAGTAGTTTAAAAATACATATCTATCCTATTAGAAATATATAATATCATAGTGATGGATCCAAAAATAGAACACCTTGAAAGGGAGGGGTTTGGCTTAAGATTCCATAGGGTGGCAGAAACACAGGGTTTGCATGACAAAGGTGTAGCTCTAGGAAGGCAAGCTGAGGACCAGAAATGGTAGTACACTGGCAGGTAAAGCAAAAAATGGGATGTGAGATGAGGCAGCAGGGAGTTACAAGTGAGGATAGGGCAAGGAAAGGTAGAAGTAAGAAAGGCAGAGGTTAAGCCATAAAATTAGAAGAAGAGTACTGTCACATGGGGTGGTGCAGAGTAAGATGGAGATGTAGCTATGAAACAGCAGGCAAGAGGATGGGAGACTACTCAGACAGAGATACAGGCAACAGTAAAAAATGAAGGAGACAGAGCAAGAAAAACTGACAAAATGTTTGTTATGCAGAAACCAACACTATAAGAAGAGGAAGGGAGAAAGTTGGGCATGGAGAAACAGTAACCTAAATGGAAAAGAAACAGACTGAAAATGACAGAACAGTGGAAAGGGACTGTGAAAAGACTGTAGGATACAGGTAAAAATACAGGTAAAAAAGATCAAGTACATCTCAGGGAGAGAAAAATCTACCAAAGACAGTACAAAAAGCTGAGGCAATGGAATTGGAAAGGGAGAAGATGCAGACTGGAAGGATATGGGCATGGGACAGGAAGTGAAGGAGAAGAACAAATGTGTTGGGATTTTGCATATTAGAGACATAGACACCTAGGGCATTAACAATTTAGTTTAGAGAGACAGTAGAGACAAGTTTACAGTGAATCCAGACGCAGTTTATTTAATTTTATTAGGGTAGAGCACTGATCAGATTTGACCATTTGCAGGCCCAGACTGGGTTACATAACACTAAAAGCAGTAAAGTACATTAAAGATATAATTACATTATACAGCACAGTGAGATAACAAGATGTAACAATACATATATACATATTTACAAGAAGGTTTAAAAAATAGAAGGATCAGGAATATATAATGCATACCACAGGTGGTATAGGTAAGATAACTGTTGTCCAGCCAAAAGAGTGGACATAATATTTGCAAGTATGGAGGGAAATTTTACCTGTTTTTTTTTTCATCAACACAAGAACATTGAGAAAAAGTATGTCTACATGTGCATGCAATTAATCAGGAAGGAAGTGTCAAAAGAATATGCTCTGAGCATTTGTATAAAAAAAATCATGATTAGTATTTAAAGTTGAATCAGTAAGCAGTTTCTTGAAAATTTATGAAAGTTTGATACTGAGGTTAGTGAATACCTTTGCAAGTAGTTGCATTCCAAGCTGTTTTAGTGCGTAAATATTAAATATAACAGTGCACAGTTAAGTTTATTGAATTATGGGTAGTCAGGCTACTAATTTTAAGGCTAAACATCAGTTAACTGAGAGCAAAAACATTTTTTTCACATCTTAGTGGGAACTATGTATATGTATATGTATATATATATATATATATATATATATATATATATATAGATTCACTTCATAATCTCAAAATATTGAAATATCAAATTTCAGTATCATGAAATTGTGAAGTCCAATATCGTAAACACTGAAACTACACAAACCCGACACTCAAAATCACGAATCCACAAAAATCCCAAAAAACACATCACACACTACAGAACACATACATACACGATTGTACATACCTCCCAACACTTCCCTACAACAAACATAACACACATGCACACAACCAAACACATACACACACCTACTCTTAGTATATGCAAGGGTGCAAGCCCCCCTGCACCCCTCATGAGGGGGGCTGTGCCCCCCACCCCCCTACTTACATATAATAACTCTGAGGTCGCACAACACTCCATAACACAACCCAGCACTGCACATTCCACACACCCCCCGCACAAATACACCTCACTTACACATAAATACCAGCACTCCCAACACTAACACATTCACACTGCACAACACCTACTCTAACCCATACCTCACACATCCCAACACACTCAAACACACACAAACCCTCTCCAAAACCCTAAAAAATGTACACTTACCTAACACGCTATCCGTACCATGGGTTTGACATTCTGCATTTCGCAGTTTCCGTCCATTTAACTTTACAGGCTTGAAATTCTAAAATTCACATATATATATAAGACAAAGATAGAGTGTGTCTTTTCACAGAGGGTCTAGCATGATTTTCCAGAATAGTTAATGTGTATTTGGGGCAACTGCATCTATATGAAGAGGAAACTTCCCCTTTTGGAAATTATATAAAGCTGTGTACATTTGCTGTGAGCTAAAAATGGGTCAAGGAGGTTAATTTTTTTTTCTCTTTAGTGTTTTTGTTGAAAATGTGACATGGGCTCAGACAGAAATGAGAATCAATTGCCGCATGAGGGCTCAACATGCCAAGCATTATTATGTGCATGTAAGATGAAAGTTGGAAGCATATATTCAAAAGAACTTTCATGAAGAATATGTAAAAGTATTAGCTTCTTAAAAGAATAATTGCCTTATCAATTTTGTCATGGAATGTCAATGGTATTGCAAGTATGAACAAAAAAGCAGGGAGTACTGAATTCTATTAAAAATGTAGGCTGCTAACAGCAATGCTATATGGGACACATTTTGATAGAAATGAGCATGTATTTTTATCAAAGAAAGGGACTTCAGAATGGTTATTCAGCAAAGTTTTAGGGGCAAAGTAAAAATGTGTAATAATACTGATTGTGAAAAGAGCTCCCATCATGGTAGAAAGGAAAAGAATGAAAATAATATTAGAGTTCTTGTAATGTGAGGTTTTTTGCAGGGAAGGAGAGTTACACTGGCATATATTTCTGTTCTGCCTAAAACTACTGTTACGAAACTTAAGAGAATCATGGGGTAATTACCTTTCACCTGGGAATATTATTTATGGGTGCATCCTGGACCTTAATTTGCTATAGTGGAGACGTATGAGGGGAACCTAGAAGGGAAAATACAACAAAAGAGCATTGATTTCTGAACAAATGTATGAGAATAATAGAAATGTGAGATATAAATCTACTAGCAGGATTATGTTATTTCTAATGGTACAGTAACTGGGTGGACTGGATAATAATTATATTTCACATCAAATAGTGATTACAGATCATGCACCAAAAAGACAAATATTTATATTAAGAAAAAGAATGAGAAACTGGTGCTTTCCTTATTAGTTTTTAAAAAGATAGTAATTTAAGTAATTGCAATGGAAATTATTTGAGAGGTTTTAGGGAAGGTAGACATTTCTTTAGAAGGGGAAACTATGGAATATAATGCAATGAAAATGGTGTGTAAACATTTTATTTATTTATTTATTTCAGCTTGATTACTGGGGAAGTCCACTGGGCCAGAATGTGCCCATTTTCAGTGGAGGCCCGGGGAGAAAAGCTCCATAAGAAACACAATTAGAGGTTACAAAAAATGCCAAATGCAAAGGTAAAATACATGTATGAATTCATACAAAACAGGTATAGTAAAAGAATAAATTGTCATTGTACATGCAATGAGACAAAGGTTGCAGGTTTTTACATTCAGAGCAATAAGAATCAATTGTCAAGAAATAGGCATCAGTGATTACTGGATAGTTGCGTTATATACATGCTAGGAGTTGAGAGAGAAATTGAATGATCAGAAGGTGATGGATTATGTTTGTGTAAGGTAAATAGAAAAGGAGAGGAAGTAGTGAAGTTTGCATCAGGAGTTTAGTAGGCTCTATGGGGAAATTTATTTGTATTTATGTAGGGTGAAAGCAGGAGCATTTGCGTATGGAAGATAGAAATAAGAAAAGTTGTGTCTTGAAAGATTCGGGGTCAGGTATCGTCCTAAGTGAGGGAGGAAGAGAGTTCCATTTTTTGCCTACAATGAAAGAGAGATGGAGTTGGCCTGCAGAGCATTTGGGTTTATGAATAGAGATTAAATTTTGATGTTCAGATCTCAGGGATCTGGTTGGGATGTAAGGGGGAAGGATGTTTGTTAGTGCTGGGCACTTATTTGGAAATAATATTAATTTGTGAGCAGTGGTAAGTTGGAGGTAGTCGAGGTGGTTAGAGAGTTCCAGCCAGTTCAATGATTGTAGGGTGAGGCAGTGGTGAGTACAGGTTTTGGATTTGGTTGCGAATTTGGAGATTTTATTATAGCAAGTTTCAAGTTTAGAGGTGATGGAAGAAGACAGGTTAGTTAGAAGAGGGGCTCCATATAGTAAGGAAGGAAGGAGATAGGCAGTTGCTAAAGTATGCCTGGAGGAGTTGGAGAGAAAGCAGTTATTCCTGTAGAGCATACCAAGTTTTTGGTGGGTTTTCTTGATGTTTTGTTGTATGTGGATATCAAATTTAAGGTATTCATCTATGGTGATACCAAGGAGTTTTGCAGAAGGAACCACTTCTATGGCAGTGTTGCTTTAGCTAAGGACTTTGAAAGCATTTTTGTCGAAGGAGTAGGCCCTGGTGGGTGGGAAGAGAAGTATTTTAGATTTATTAGAGTTGAGAGAGAGATGGTTGCAGTGCATCCAGTTCTCGGTAGTGGAAAAAGCTATTTGAGTTTTTGACAGTAGTTCTGGCAGGTTGGCAGCGGAGCAAACTAAGGTGGAGTCATCAGCGTATTGGATAACTGTTGTGTCTGGGATGACAGTGTGAAGGTTATTTATGAAGATGTTGAAGAGCATGGGTCCAAGGATGGATCCCTGGGGAACACCAGTGGGTGTGGGCAGGAAGGAGGAGGTAGAGTTATTCCATCTGACATCTTGTGATCTGTCAGATAGGTAGCTGGAGAACCAGGAGAGGGTTTCAGGGGAGAGATGAAGGTTGGAGAGATGGCAGAGAAGGTGTTTGTGGGAGATAGTGTTGAAGGCTTTAGAAAGATCAAGTAGTGTTGAGGATACTAGTAAACCGGAGTCTCCGGCCCAATTTACTGTTTCTAAGAAGGATAGTAAGGTAGTAATAGTGCTGTGGCCAGGGCGGAAACCATGCTGGGTGGGAGTTATGAGGTTATTTTGGGTTAAGAAAGGCATAAGTTGGTGGTGGACACATTTTTCAAGAATTTTTGATATAGGGGAAAGAAGGGCGATTGGGCAGAAGTTGGAGATATTAGTGTTTTTGCCTCCTTTATGAAGAGGAAGGATGAAGGCAGCATGCCAGAGTTTGGGTACGTAAGATTCTTTTAAAGATCTATTGATTAGGATGCTGACAGGGATGGCAATACCTTCAGCAGCAGCTTTGAGGAAGGAGGAGTGTATGTTGTCAGGGGCATTTGAGCAAGGCTTTAGTTTAGTGAGAAGTCTTTTTATAAAAGTAGTTGGAACAGGTTTGAGATGGAAATTAGGAGGGGAGTTTAGAGGGTAGGAGGGAGTAGAGGAATGAGAGTAGGAAGGATTGTTGTCTGGGAAAGATTTGGTAAGATTAGCTATAGAGTCAGTAAAAAATGTGTTAAAGAGATAGCTGAGTTCTGAGTCAGTTATGCTAGGGTCTGGGCAGGGATTATTCCTGGATCCTGGGTGGAGTAGGGAATTAATAGATTTCCAGAATTGTTTTGGGTTAATGTTACTGTTAAACTGAAGTTTATTATAATAGTTTTTTTTATCAGAGGTGATTAGTTTTTTTGCTTGGTTGCAAAGTTGGGTGTATTGAAGCAGGGTGGAAGGCATCTTATTTTTCTGGTAGACCTTCCAGTATTTGTCCCTACAATTCATGATTTGTTTGGTTTCTTTGGAAAGCCATGGAGCAGAATTAGTTTTGACTCGTTCGTTTCCTGGTGGGGCTTGGGAGTTGAGAATTTTTAGGAAAATGGAGTTAAAATGTTCTACTGCGTTGTCAAGGGGAAGAGTATTTAGGATTTGCCAGTTAATGTGTTTAAGAGTGTTGGAAAATGTTGTGGGGTTGAAGTTGCTGAGATTACGAGTGTGGATGTAATGGTGCTGATGAAACATTTGGTAGAAATAAGACAAAGAGATAGAGGAAAGAAGTAATATGAATTATTTGGAGGTGATGAAAATGGATAAAGTACGGTAGAAGTAGATAAATCCCACAGCACAAGAGGAGGAGCAATTACAGAGTACAGAAGCAGGGAAATTTCACAGAATAACAGGAGGGGCACATATAGAGTGCTAAACAAAAAGTAAGAGAGATTTTGGAAAATATACATAATTGTAGAAAGGTTGCTGTTAAGCAAGTAATTTTTGATAATAAATTCAGAGCACAAAACTCTTAGCACAGCATCTTAGGCAATAGAAACTAAAAAGGATTATTTCCAAGTCATTGCCCATGACAAGAAAACTAACTAGAGATCCAAGTGTTAGTGATATTCTGGAAATTCTTTGAACATCTGTAGAAAGCAGAGTAAATTGGGAAACCAAGAAAAGGCACAAAAGGAAATATTTATTGAAGCTTTAATAATACCAAAGTTAGAGGAAGATGAGTCTTGCAACAATAGCGATGATAGGAAGTGATGAGATAAAAAATTATGATGTCTACTCAATCATCAGTGACATTTCCAGGAACATATGGTCTTTCTGTATAAGTTTTGATATTTGGAGGGGAAGAAAGTGATAACAATATAGAATGTTTTGTTAAAAAGAATTT
>NC_056735.1:1269129504-1269332004 GCF_019279795.1 Protopterus annectens
CTCAAGCTTCTGATAGGGACCTATACACATATATATATAAGGAAAAGGAGAGTTATTAAATGAATACTTTACCTGATCCTTTTATAAAAAAAAGCAAAGGGGAATATATCATTATAGGAGAGATTTACAGTAGAGTGAACAGAGCAGTCAGCAGACACAGCATAAAGAAGGAGAAGGTTAAGCTGGAAATATTATTTCCTAAAGAAAGATAAAGCACAAGAGACAGTTGGTCTACTTCATGATGTCCTCAGTAATCTGGGCAGTGTGATAACAGATCTCCCAATTAAAAGACTTCAGTGTGTCATTGGCATCTAAAGAAGAACTCAGCGATTAGAATTGTAAATGTGTGGTGCCTTTGTACATGGGGGATGTAGAAAATGTCAGGTCAGATTATTTAATGGTAGTAGCAGGGAAAATTGTAGAGAAAATCTCATGGAAAAGGCTGATTACTTTCTCAGAAGCAATCAGTCCCCAGAAAACAATGAATACATGCTCAGGGATCACAAATCACTGTCTGTTGAAGGTATATGATATGACTGTAGTAGAACTTGGCAGGGGAAGATGGGTTTTTCTGACTTAAATAAGAATTCTGACTTGCAACTGTAGCTGCTAGGAAATGTATTTATTTATTTAATTACTTATTGATTGAACAATCACTTTATCGATGTTCTATCTATTATATTTCATTTATTTGTGTTTGTTAACTGGATTAATCTGACTGAGGCATAGCATCTTTCCAATGGAAGCCCATGGAGAATGGCTACTGTGTTAAAAAACAGGAAAGAAATATCTCTATATAGCATCAGTTAAAATAAGTACAGATATGTACTGATAGGTAGCTTCAAAACAAGCATCCATTCTAAATTTGAAATAATATCACAGTGTATATGGTTAAATATTTATAAAAATCTATATTCACATGTTTGCTGCTTTAAACATTCTGCGATGGTACAGCGGTAGCATTGTTACTTCACAGCAAGATGTTCTCCCATTTGATTCTCGGCTTGGCTTGAGAGTGCCTTCTGTGTGGAGTCTGCAATGTCCTCCCCGCGGTTGTGTAGCATTCGAAAAACATGCTTGCGTAAATGGGCGTGCCTTCGCTGAAGGTTGGGCATCAAGCTGACACCTCGGCGTTGCGTAAAAATCTGCTGCCAATCATTAGTGGACCGGAGTTCCGCTGTGGCGACCCCTTACTGGGAAAAAGCCGAAAGATAAACAACAGCAACAACATGGGTTTGCAATGACAGACAGTTGTGAGTATACTGAAGTAACACATTTGTATATAAAATCACATTTAGCAGTCTATCCCATGCTGAGCATGGAAACCTGAGGAATGCTCTTGAAGTGTAGTGAACTGGTGCTCACAACAGCTAAACTGTAGTGAACTGGTGTTCACAACAGCAATACTGAGTGTACTGAGGTTAGCAGGAAAGAATATGAGATAGATGTGAGGTGGTAAATAAGAAGCAGACTATTGATATTTCTCAAACAGAATTATGTAGACACTAACATGCAAAGATGATATCTGGTGTAGAGAAGTTTGTTTCACTGTTTAGTTATGTTATAACCTTATACTGGTTTTATATATTTGCATTAGTACAAAATAGTAGGCTGTGGGAGAGAGTTAGCTATACTATGCATTTAAACATGAGCAATGGGCAAATAGGATGCAAAGATTATTATTTTATAACAGTTTAATCAGCTTTTCATTCAGTAATTACATGTTTACATGAGTAATTCCTAGAAGAGATTTAAGTGAGTTTTTAGTTTTTCTAAAATTGTTTTATATTACATTCAGATTCAAATACATTTGAATGAATTCCATAGTATTTATACATAACATCTTAAATAACTATGTACACTATTTACATTAGCTTGACACTATAACAGATCTTAATGTATACAGTTACTTTATAAGTATGTCCAATCCATTATCAGAGTGGCTGATCAATTATTGTATAGTGTCAATCAATGATAAGACTTTTCCCAAGGGTTGTTGATAAATGGCTTTGGATAAATTCTTAGTTCTTTAATTTAAATTTCCAATAATGCTGTGGTCTTCATTAGGCTGTAGAAGTCTTCCAAAGCTGGTATTGTGTTTGTATTCCATCTTAATGTTGTACACTTCCTTGAAATTGCAAGTATAGTCCATACTAGATACATGTTTGATCTATTCAAAGTAGGGCCTTCATTCCCATTTAATAATGCAAGAACTTTAGTTAAATAAAATGATTCATTAAATAAAGCTTGTAGAAACTTATTAATACCATTCCAAAATGGCTTAATTTGAACACAGTCAAAGAAAATGTGGTTCCAATCTGCATTGTGTACTTGCTCAGATCTCCAACATATTCCTTTTATGGAAGAACTAATTTTACTGATTCTGTCTGGGGTTAGAAATGCTCTGTGCAAGCATTTCCATTTAAAAAAAAAATCCAGTATTGTGTAAAAGATGGATATTTTATCGATAATAAGATATTTGTTTTAATATCTTCAGTTAATCGTCTTGAGTGTCCTTTTGTTATATATTTCCAGTATGAGGTTTTGGGTGTTGTTTTATAGTTCATCAATATTTTGTAAAATTTTGAAATACTGTTTCCCATGTCAAAGTCATTATATATGATTTCATATATGTATTTCGTAAATTTAGGTATTTCTTTAAATGAATAATTGTTAATTATTCTACTTAAATCTTGCAAATATGACAGACTACTCTATAAAGTTAGCCAGTCCTGTCGTGGAATTTTGTATGTTGTTTTTATTACTTGTATATCTAAAACTTTTAGTTCGTTGATACATTGAAGCCAACAAACAAATCCTTTCTGTTCCCAGGAATTAATAATTTCCCTATATATTTTATGTGGAAAGTTCTTTGTGACTGTAAATGGTGTTAAAAGATCAAACCAGATTTTTAAATCTATATTTGCATTAATAATTAACTAAATGAGCCAATGTAATAATTAATCATATGAGTTTTAGAGGGTTTAGTTATGTTATATTGCACACTAAGACATGCTATGTGCCACGGCAAATTATCTTTATCTGTTATTTGAAATTTTTTTGTAAATCAAATTCATTTATTGATATTACAGTTAGTAATTCTTTCCAATTTGCTGAGTAAATTAGACTTATTCAATATGAAATTGTTTTAGTTATTGATACTTTTATATATGTTTCTATATCAGGAAAGTTTAATCCTCCCTGTTTCCATGGTCTGATATAATGTATTAAAGCTATTCTGTTTCTTTTGGGAAACCGTAAAAATTTTATTAGACATGAATTTGTTTATTTAAGTGTATTCCTTTCTGGTAACAGTCGTTTTGCCGAGGCTATATATATGATCTTGGGCAGTAAAACCATTTTTATTAACTGTAGTTTATCTTCAAATGTTAATATTATTTTGTTCCATTTTTCCATAGAGATTTTAATTGTGTTGATGATATTATTGTAGTTTTTTTAGAATAACTCATTATTATCCTTGCATAACTTAATTCCTAGATATTTTAAGGTAGATTCTTGTTTCTCTATGATGTGATCCCCCTTAGTCTGCAGTTCTTTTTTTATTTAAAAATAAAAATTTTGATTTTGATTTATTGAACTGGAGTCCTGAAGTCATGTGAAATGTGTCAATTAATATATCTAATTCTTCTAATGTCTCTTTTATATTGGATAATGCTAGTAATATGTCATCAGCAAATAGCATTACTTTAGAATTGTATTGTTCATAAACATTTATTCCTTTGATTTTTATATTGTTATGAATTGAATCTGCCAGTATTTCAATAGCTAGAGCAAATAGAATCGTTGATGTGGGACATTCTTGTTTAGTACCTATTGTTATATGTATAGATTCAGAAGTAAAAGGACCTAACTTGACATACACTAAATTATTTGCATATATATATTCTTTAGGAAATGAACAAAGGATGCAGGAAATTCAAATATCATTAGAATTTTGAATAAATAGTCCCAATTTAGGGAATCAAAGGCTTTCTCTATATCTAAGCCAATTATGAGTGTTTCTTTATTTTCTTTATTAACATAATATATGAGAAATTATCCTTTTAATATTGTCATGTGTGTGTCTATGATATATAAATCCAATTTGATCATTATTTATTGTTTTGGATAGTGGTATTTTCATTCTGTAGTTAATATTGTCATAAATATCTTATAGTCATTATTTAATAATGATATAGGTCTATAGGAGGTAGAGAGGTTTGGGGATTTGTTTTCATTTAGGATTGGTGTGATTAAGGAATATCTCCAAGACGATGGTATTAAAGCATGTGACTGAATTTCTAATAGAGTTTTATGGAAGAGGGATGTTATCTTTGAAGGATAAAGTTTATATAGTTCCATAATTATGCCATCTATACCTGGAGCTTTATTATTTTTACCCTCTTTTATTGTAGCTGTAATTTCTTTGTAGGATATGGGTGCTTGCAGATCTAGTTTTAATTGTTCAGGTATTTTTATATTAGAACATTTTTCATCTAGATTTAATTGATCGATATGTATATTTTCTTTTTGGAAATGTTCCATATAGTGATTTCTATAGGCATCAAGAATACCACCTATATCCAAGATATATTTCCCTTTCTTCTCATGGAAGACACTTTTAATGTTATTAGCTTTTTATTGTATTTTGATTCTTGTGGATAAATTATGTAGATATGTGGGAGAAGTGGCCAAGGTATTAATTTTTAGTTTTTCTAAAGCTAAACTAGTTTTATGTTTTAGAATTTCATTGTATTTATTGTTTAATCATTTTACTTTCTTTTTCATCCCCAAATGATATTGATTTTGTTCAGCTTTTACTGACAAAAGTTGGGATTGCAGATCTAATAATTCAGAATCCCATTCTCTGACTTTTTTTATACCAAGTTAGGGTCTTATCATACATGTAAGCTTTTAATGAGTCCCAAATCATTATTTTATTTATCTCTGTGGTGTAATTAATATCTAAGAAGAACTGTAATTCAGATAATAACCAGGGTTTGAACTCTTTAATTTTAGTTATATATGCTGGAATTTTGGAGTTAAAGATTAATGGTTTGTTCCCATTTTGAAGTTTTAGTATCAATGAATTGTGATCTGAAAAGGGGCAGGGAGTGATTGAGAAATTAATGATTTTAGAGTGTAAGTCATGGGCAGCAAATATTTTATCTGTTCTAGTTTGGGTACCAAATATGTGATATTGATGAGAAAACAACAAAGATTTATCTTCTTTAAATTTGAAAGTATCTACAAGATGAAATTATTCTACCCATTTGTTTAAAGCTTTTGATACAGCAGATGTGTGCAGCGGTCTTTTGTTTGTAGTTTCAGAAATATCAAATATACAGTTAAAATCTCCTCCTAATATTAATTTGCCTTTATAATCATTGAAAATGAAATCCACGTGTTTTTTAACAATTCCTGTTCCAATGCCTGGGAACCAGAATAGATTGGCTAGGGTCCACACTCTGTTATTATATTTAACTACTACTAATGCCATAAGGCCTTCTTTATCTTCATACCTATAAATGATTTCTGGGTTAATCACATTCGTTTTCCATAAAATTGTTACCCCTTTTGCCTTTGTCTTATGAGTGGATTGCACCAATATCATATATTCCTTAGGATTCCATTTGTAATTATCATTTGTTTTGAAATGAGTTTCTTGAAGGAAGACAATTTGTGTTTTGTTCAGTTTTTAATAGATTTAATCTCTTGCTAGGATTGTTTAAGCCATTGGTATTTAAAGAAAATAAAGTTAAATCCATATTAGGTTATTTAGACTATGCATTTTTTTTGTTTTATTGTGACTATTAAACATTTTCCTTTGATAACTATAAAGTATATGTTTAAGCTTTTAAAGGAAATTATCAGTTTTAGACTTTGAGTGTTTACCAATCAAGTAATGTTTTGGTCAGGCATACTAAAAATGTTTTTGTGAAATAACAAATTTAAATTAATAAATGTTAACAAAACTAAGCATCCACAGTAGCCATGGAATAAAAATCATTCCTAATCTGATGGAGAAACCTAAGTCCATCAGATTATCACACATACCTTGACAATCTAGAACATCTGAGCTCCATAAAAGAATTATCATATGGAGAAATGGAGAATATTGGTAATAGGAATAAACAATAGTTATATTATTTTGAACAGATATAGTACTATTGTATATTAGACAGAATTCTAATACAATATAAATGTCTACATACTGTATAAGCAATTAATATTTATATGAAAGATAGATGACAAGCAATTGAAAGTAGGATGTATCATATATATATATATATATATATATATATATATATATATATATATATATATATATATATAAACTTCAGTACAAGATTATAACACACAATTATTTAACATATTCACCTTTACTGATGAAGTCTTTCAAAATGTATTACTTAATATAAATAGATGGTAATAATATTTATATCTAATGTTTATAATACAATGTATTTTACTGGATAAGTTATATATCATTGTTTGCCAGCGTTTAAGTAATCACTTTGTTTGTTGCTAACTTTTATGTGAACATTGATGAAAGTTAGTGCATTTTAATAATCAGTGCATCTCTCTTCCCCCATTTCCTACAGATAAGGATTTTCCTATCTGTCATTTCTTTTTATAAAATGAGTGAAATTATAGGTTAACAAAAAATGTACTTATTGTGATTAATGATTACAAATACCCTTTCCATATTTATAAATTGCCATTTTATGGCATATACTGAAAGTTTTTAGATTTAAATGGCAGCATTCTATTTTGTATAATCAGCAAAGGTTAAACTGAATTGTCAATTTAGTACTATTTGTTCAGATTGTGATTGTTACATTCTGTGACATTCCTAGTTCAGGCTTCTATTGTTTCCCTTGAACAACTTTGTCAGTTTGATATCATGTATAAAGCATTAGTTACCTTGGTAACAGCTTACGTATTATGTATGGTCAAGATGGGTTACAAAAACTACAATTCAAGTTAAAGCAATTATATGACTTGTTATGCATATTTACTTATATAAGAAAATCATCATGCTTCCCCTTGATGTTCAATGTAGTGTATGTCATTTATGACAAGTTAAGACAATAGTGTTATTATACACAAGTCCATGTTATTAAAACCTGTCTTTAATATCTAAATTCAGCAGACTGCTTCATCTTATATGATGATTATATATTTTATGTCTAGATTTACTAAAATCATACATTGCATAACTATTGTGTGTGCTTTTTTGACTGGTGCTTAGTTATTTCAGAGACCACAAGCTGTAATGCTTATTTTTATTATTAGCTCATTCCAAGCATGTTTATACAGTCCATAGACTTTAAATTATGAGACCCTTCTAGTTTCTTATTTGTTATAAGTATATTTCCATCCTTACATACACACATATCTGTACTTCAAGCATGGGTAACAATGCCCATCCAGTTTTGCCAGAATACCATTCACGAGTTCATGTGGTGTGTTTCCAGGCTGTTCTTAAAATATCCAAACCAATATTTGTCCTGTTTCATTTTACTAGCCTGTTCCATGCTGTGGCCACTCTTCCAGTGAACCACTCTGCCAGTGAACCACTCAACACACCTTCCATTCCTACAGATATTTCCATGAAGGAAATCTGATGACTCTCTAGCACTTCCCAGCAACCCCAAACACCCCTAGAATCAGCTAACCCCATATGCTCAACACGTCCGAGCAAGTTCACCTCCCAGACCACTGCAAAGGGTACTGCACAAGACCAAGTGCTAGTAGTCTTTCACAATAACTCAGACTTCCACTCTTATGTAAGTCCTTAATGTGTTTGGACCAAAATACATTTTAAATGTAAAATTGCACTTATTATTTATTTATTTAATTTTTTATCAAGAATCAGCTTAATGAGCTAAACGAAGTGTTGGGAGACCATCAATATGCATACATGTGGTTTAAAACACACACACACACACACACACACACACACACACACACACACACACACATATATATATATATATATATATATATATATATATATATATATATATATATATATTTTAAAACTCGAACAAAATGGAATGGCAGTGAGAACTATCACAGTCAGTAAATAACAAATTATTACGCGTTTCATCCACCTTTAATCACTGTGAACTTCATCAGAAAACAAACATACCATCAAATAACTTAAATAACTTAAATACTGTTGAATAAAAGTCACATGATTGTGTAATCCAATAGCATTACTAAAATGCCTATCCGTTATCTTGGACAAGTATGTCAAATGTTTAAAATGTGTACCCACATAACCTATCTGTTAACATTTTTGTAAAAATTACATACATTTAATAACTAAAAAAATGTACATGAGTAAATAAAAACAGCTTAAACACAAGTGTTTATAAAACTAGTGTTATGTTCTATAACCTCTGTGCTTGCAAAAAGAATTTGATATTAATGGATTTGTTTAAACCAGGAATAGCGTCTGCTCTAAGCATTATTTGACAAAAGGCTTCTCTACATTCCAACAAAACTTTGTAGTCACCAGTAAACAGTTCATCTTTAACTTTTTCTAATACTGAAAAAGTAAACTTTTTGAAAACCGGACAGTTGTCTGCATGTTTGGCTAGTGCGTTGGTAAAGTCTTTATTTTTTATAGCCAATAAATGTTCATAAATTCTCTTATTTAAAGTTTTTTTTAAACACTTAAAGAAAGAGATTTATAGTAGGGGACACTACACATGTAAAACTAAAAATGTAGTTTATGTTGCTCAGTGTAATTCATGTGAACATTTCTACATTGGAAAAACTATTAGAACTTTAAATAAGAGAATTTATGAACATTTATTGGCTATAAAAAATAAAGACTTCACCAACGCACTAACCAAACATGCAGACAACTGTCCGGTTTTCAAAAAGTTTACTTTTTCAGTCTTAGAAAAAGTTAAAGATGAACTGTTCACTGGTAACTACAAAGTTTTGTTGGAATGTAGAGAAGCCTTTTGGCAAATAATGCTCAGAGCAGACGCTATTCCTGGTTTAAACGAATCCATTAATATCAAATTCTTTAAGCTGTTTTTATTTACTCATGTACATTTTTTTAGTTATTAAATGTATGTAATTTTTACAAAAATGTTAACAGATAGGTTATGTGGGTACACATTTTAAACATTTGACATACTTGTCCAAGATAATGGACAGGCATTTTAGTGATGCTATTGGATTACACAATCATGTCACTTTTATTCAACAGTATTTAAGTTGTTTGTTTGATGGTATGTTTGTTTTCTGATGAAGTTCACAGTGATTAAAGGTGGACGAAATGCGTAATAATTTGTTATTTACTGACAGTGATAGCTCTCACTGCCATTCCATTTTGTTCGAGTTTTAAAGTTTATTTGTTCTGTTTGGAAGTACATATATATATATATATATATATATATATATATATATATATATATATATATATATATATATATATATATTTTTTTTTTTTTTAAACCAAAAACTTCATTGCCACGAATCATCTCGAGGCTCCTCTGAGCCTTTAAGCATTATCATTAATCTGTCTCCATTACTATAGCAACCTGGGAGCATCTGTTTATGTTAGTGTCTGTGTACTGCATACCAGAGGTTCGCGATGCACCTGAAGCAAAGCTTCACGTCACTGCAACTTCAAGCCTAAATTTCTTCCTTTCTGTGAGGCAGCAGCCAGGAAAAGAACAGAGACCAAACAGATAAAAAAAAAAAAATCCCAACAAGCTGTTACAAGAGATAACACATTCTTCCAGCCTTCCCACTTCTCACTCAGCAGATGTTTAAACAAACTATTCTCTTCCAAACCCTCCCAAATCACAGTTTTACCCACCCCCTTCCCCTGGATCCAGACTAAAACACCAAATGTCTTTTCCTAATACACAAGCATCAGTAAACTTTTATCACAAACTGCAACCCACAGCTTCCCCGAGATGAAAACGGCAACATACAACAGCTGCCAGACACAGCTGCATCTGCACACACCATGTCAGGCTTAATTAAACAGCATTCAAAGCTATGATGCCTGCCATAATTGATATTAACTATGTTTAGACAAAATAATGGACATTTGTACTAATTGCCAGACACGGCTGCATCCACGCACACCATATCAGGATTGATCAAACAGCACTCGAGGCTATGATACCTGCCATAACTGATATTAACTATGTTTAGACAGAATAATAATGACATTTGTACAAGCTGCCAGACACAGCTGCATCCATACTCACCATATCAGCACTGATCAAACAGCACTCGTAGCTGTGATGCCTGCCATAATAGATGTTAACTATATTTAGAAAGAATAATGACATTTCTACTAAGAGCTTGCTACTATTATTTAATCAGGATATACATGACATTTCTAAATCATACTGTAACTGAAGAAGGCATTAATCTCCATCACAGCATTTTTTTCAAAACACTCTACTGTTACGGCTAGTATATATGTTGTTAATTTGTTACATTTGAGTCTGAACTCTGATGAATGGTACCTTGTTGAATTAGTTAATTAATTACTTAAATTATTATCAGTAAAATCAATGAAAAATGAACAAGATAAGTATTAATTGAGTTCAAGTAGGGGAATAGAAACTTCATTGCTTGCATTATATGTTGCTTTGTTTGGCTTACATATAATGTAAATAGTAACCCATCTTGACCTACATTTGTTTGTGAAGAATTATTGGACTCTTTCAAAATTCTGAATAAATGATTACTGTTTATCAGTTGTTTAAGAAACCCTCCTTTTTAAAATAAAAATAGATGACAAGTGATATACTATATCAGCTGATACTTTGAGAGATGTCGTTGTAAGAGTGATTTTTTTTGGGACAACTATCTTGGAATCAGTTTTTTGTTTCTTCTTTCTAGCATCAGTCCAAGGATTTGTTTCTTTTATTCTTTTAAAAGTAGGGGCCATCCATTCCATTTCTTCTGGGATAGACACTATGTTGTTGTTTTTGATGAATATAGTAGCTTCTTCTAAGACATTAAAGGTTCTCATCTCATTGGCAAAAAGTATTTTTTTCTTGGCTGGAAAAGCCAGCTGTGCTTTAATGTTGTTTTGTTTCAACAGTTTTATTATTGGCCAGTCTTTTTTTCATTTGTACTAGTATTCTGGAAAAATAATCATTGTCAAACCTTATCAGGCTTTGACTGTATTTTAAGGGTGATTTTCTCCAAGCAGATTTTTTTTTTAGTTCCTTGTCTAGAAATGAAAGAAGTTTTATAACTCTGGATCTAGGTGGAGTATTTGTTGCGGTAGAAGTAGGTTTCCTCAGTGATGTATGTGCCCTTTCAATTCCAAATGAAAGTCCCTCTTTCAAGTCTAAAAATTTAGGAATCCAGGTTGTTAAGAAGGAAATAATGCCTTCTACTTCAGTGTTTTCAGGCAGACCAAAGATCCTTATGTTGTTTCTCCTTTCCCTGTTTTCTAAGTCATCTATTTTGTTAAGCAGCCGTGTATATTGTTTAAGCAGAAATTCTTTTTGGATTTCTTCTTCTTTGAGTTTCCCTTCAATGTCATTTATTGAAGTCTTTATATTTGTTATTTTTGTATGGTGTTGCTGTAATAGTTCAAGAGTATCAGTCTGTTTTTGAGAATTTAATTTGAGGTTTTCTAAGTCATTTTTAAAGTCACCCATATTCAAAGACAGTTCCTGTAAGGTAGATGTCATCAATTGCAGTTCTTTTTTCAAAGCACCATCTGGATGACAATTCCTAGAGTTGTTCAATTTCAGTGACTCAATATATCTCCAAGTTACTTGACAAGAAAATGTTTGTATATCTCCAACAAAACTGATATTTATGTAGTTTAGTAGTATATCTATAGATTTCTGATGTTTTAAACTTGAAAATAATAAACTTTTCCTGTATTATTATACTAGTTTATGGAGCTCTCAAAATTCACTGCTCTCAGATGGCCATCTAGGCTCCAATCCCCCTCCAGAGTGAATATCTGATGGGAGAATGTTGACAGAGTAGAGGAATATCTGAGGTGACTGCTTCATTTCCACATTGGTATTTCATTTTGGTGGAAAGATATAAGTAATCTTGGAGGATTTTCTCTTTGGCCCTGACTATCAAATAATGGCTGTTTCTTGAATGTCTGTACTATTGTATGTATAGCTTTGAGCCAGGAAAGTTGCAGTTTAAATTAGTCTGTTTTCTTTAATGCAAAATGTAGATGAGTTTTGTTTGTAAAATTTGCAGCAAGTTTTGCTACTTTGTCATATGTACTGTTGCTGTTGTATGTGGTTTCATTTGTTCGGAAGTGCCATTTGAATGTTGATAAGTATTGATGTAGCATGTACTAGATTTGGAGGCAATAGCAGATGAGCAGTTGCTATTTATTCTGTTTTAGGTAAGGTGTTATACAGCATTCTAACTTTTTGGTTAGTTTTCTTTATTATGCAGTCAATATTTTGGCTAAACCTTAGAGTGTGACCATTGATGACTCCAAATAAATTAGTTTGTGGTACCACAATTCAGTTCAATTGTAATATTAAAACTCATTTTGTGTTTAAGAACTGTTTCAGAGCTGAAGAGAATTAGCTTGTGGAATTCAGCCATTTATAAGTAATTGAGATTCAGTTAACCGTTTGCTAGTATGTTAAAGTACTGATGTGTTATGGTTTGTAATTGATTTGTCAGATGTGTTGCACATGAGAGTGTTGAATCACTAGTACATTTTATGACTGTAGACTTACTTGTTAATTTATACATAACATTAATTACTATATTAAATAGCAATGGTCCACCTGCATATCCCTGTGATACTATTACTGTGATAGGCTCAGAGGGTGAATAGATAGCCTTTCATCTTACATACCATGACTGAGAAATGAGGTAGCCTTCACACCAACTTGCAGTAGTATAACATATGTCCAGTTTAGTTAATACAAAGAAAAATTATTTTATGTGAGTTGGTGTCAAAGGCCTTATATAAATGTAAGTATATTGAGTTTATCAGAAGTCCTTGATTTCAGTACTGAATCTTTATATTCATAGTAAAGCTGTTTCCATACTATGGCCAGGATGACACATGTTAAGACAGGTAAAATAAGTTATTTTTAATTAAATGGCTAGAATTTTGGAGAGGTGTAATAAAATCTCTACTGGCTGCTGCTCCATTTTATGTAGATGGACTACATATGATTGTTTCTGTAGTGTAGGTATATAGAGTTATTTTATAAGTCCAGTTATGAGTAGTGCAATACAATAAGTCTTTGAATCAGTAGGATTCATATTGATCATTTGAAAACAGCTTCAGCAAATGAAAAAACAAAAATCATCAAAGCTACTTTGAGTCAACCTTGATAGATTATTATTGCATGTCTGTGTGCCCTACTGTCCACCCCCCCCCACACACACACACCTTCTATGTTGGGTGTCAGCCATGAAGAGAAAAGCTAAACAGAATTAAACAACATCAAATAAAACATTAGCATAAATGTAATTTAAAAAAAGCATATATATATATATATATATATATATATATAGAGAGAGAGAGAGAGAGAGAGATAGATACAAATATGGAGTCACTTTAAAAGCTTGAAATACTGAAATATCGAATTTCAGTATTATGAGCCCATAGAGTGGAAACCTGAAAAGAATGAAAACTCAGAAGCACGAAATTCAAAATCTCGTATACCAGAGATTTTGAATTAGCTGTGCCCCCCCCCCCACACACCCACCCACCTTAAATATTCTAACTCTGAGGTCATACTACATACAAAAACACACAAAACACCTCCACACAATCTACATTCTCCTTGCACACACACATCACAGTAACAAAACACACTAACACACACTGCAGCCCCTCACCAAAACCCTTAACACATAAACACTTACCTGAATCCATAACCACAGTGAAACACCAGAAGCACTAATTCCAAGATTTTTAATTTTGTGCTTCTGAGTTTTCATTCTTTTCCGGTTTCCAGTTTTGCTCGAAATACTGAAATTCAATATTTCAGTATTTTGAGCTTATAAAGTGAATCCATATATATATATATATATATATATATATATATATATATATATATATATATATATATATATATATATATGTATATATATATATATATATATATATATGTGTGTGTGTGTGTGTTTACTATCAAAATGCTGAATCTTACAACAAAGTCTGTTCAATTGTCTGAACTGACATTTTGAATTTGGTAATGTCACTTTTACAGAATGTCTGAAATCAACATCTTGATATCCACATTCAAACTTATTTAAAATGTAAGGAGGTGACATCAGACCCTCAGGCACTTGTGCTGAAGTTGCCATAGGGAATATACATCATCTACACAAGTTTTTACAGTTTTGCAGGGAGGGCAAGCTCCCCTGCATCCACCTCACAGCCTGCATATTATATACTCCAACAGTGAGATCATACTACAGTGCGGAAAAGGGTAGATTTCCTGATCCCTACTGTAGTGCGATCTCTTATCAAAACATCAATCCCATATTAGCAAGTTCACACTACTATTCTCTAATGTGGATTTGAACATTTCCACCAATTTTTACAGTAAACCATATACATACACGTGTATATATATATATATATATATATATATATATATATATATATATGTGTATGTATACATACACACACACACACACACACACACACACACACACACACACACACACACACACACACACACACACACACACACACACACACACACATACACACACACTTTTACAGTGGAATACATAGGATACAATAAAGCATGAGGAGATCCCAGTGATGGAATAAAAATAATGACAATTAAATATGACACGCAGCATTTACAAAAGTATTAGAAGTATAGTCTATTATTCAAGAAAATTAAAAAAAATATAGAAGTCCCCACCTAAGAATGAGGAAAGGGCAGGTGTTGAAAATTACAGATAGAAAGCATGAGTTGTTATCAGAACATGAAGTATTTTTGATGTAGATCATGTAAGTGAGGTGCATGGGCATAGCCATAAGTAATTGGGAAATTCTTTGAAACAGGACTTAAATACATGGAGGCTAGATATATTTCTGACTGAATTTGTTATACAGTTCCATAGTTTGACTATGTAGTGTAAGTATAGACTTTGTCCTATACCATTTTTTCTTTATAGATTTCAAGCAAGTCTTTGTCTTGATAGTGAAGAGGATGCTTTGGGAGATAGTGATGAAGTACTGATTAAATAGAAGGGCAGGTAGAGGCGTTATATAATATTTTATGGGTTAGAATTAGTTGAGTATGGGCTAGTTGATGCAGGACTCCTAACCAGTTGAGAGCACATAATGCAGAGCAATGATGCTGCAAATCTAGCTATCTTACTATAACATTGCTCCAGGTGTGATTCAAGAGATCTGTATGTTAATCAAAATAGGTGATCCATAGAGAAAAGAGGGTAAAGGATAAGACCTAGCTAGGGTGATTCTACAAGAAGGAGTATGGAATATTTTGCTCTATAGAGCAAACCTAGCTTTTGATCAGTTTTTATACAGTTTTGTATGTGAAAATCAAACTTTAATAAGTTGCCATCTATGATGACATCAAGCAATTTGGTATGGGTAACTACTTCAAGCTGTATTGTTTAGAGAGGTAATGTGGAAGTTACTTTTAGCATTGGCAGGGGACATAGGAGAATAGTAGTAGTTTAGTCTTCTTGGGATTGAGTCAAAGCTGGTTTGGATGTAGCCAAAGCTTTACTGAGTGGAAGGCATCTTGTGTCATGATTGTAGTTATAGTGAGCTGTCAGATGAGCAGATGAGAGATGGGTCATCTGCATACTGAATAAGGGAAACTTGCTGATAGGTGGTATATAGTTTGTTGAAGAAAGTATTAAAGAGCAGTGAGCTGAGACTAGAGCCTTGAGGAGATCCTGTTTTAACTAGGAGAAAAGGAGAGAGAGAGAAGAAGAGAGACATTTGACAGATTGATATCTTTCAGATGGGTAATTAGAGAACCATAGAAGGTTTGGTTTGAAATGGTCTAGAGAGGACATTTGAATAAGACATTTCTCAAGTGCTACTGTATCAAAGGCTTTTGATAGATCTAGAAAAACAGAAGAGATAAAGCTTTCCTTGGTCTCTAGCCTTATTAATGGTGTCAGGGAAGTTGAGGAGTGCTTAGTGGTGCTATAGCTTGGTCAGAAACCATGATATTTGGAGTTAGGAGATCATTTTGTAAGAGGTACTGAAGGAAATGCTTATGAATGCATGTTTTGAGGATCTTAGAAAGGGGGAAAGAGAATGGCAGTTGGCCTAAAGTTAAAGATTTCGGAAGAATTACCTCCTTTATGGAGCAGGATAATAAAGATTTCTTTTTCAAAGGGTAGGGATATAGGAGTTTTCAATAGATCTGTTGATGTGAATTAATAATGGGGATGAAATAGAGTCTGCAGTGACCTTAAGGGAGATTGTCAGCTAATACAGAATAGGATTCCATTTTCTTTAGTAGTTGTCTAACATACATTGCAGAGACAGGTTAGAGATTAAAGGCAAGGTTGTCATGGCTAGTAGAGTTTTATGGTTGATTAAATGGTTGGAGAGAGCTGGAGGTAACAGAGGCTATGATGTCAATGAAGAAAGTGTTACATTTGGCAGCAATTTCTGAGTGGATAAATCCAGATAGGGGGTTAGTGAGGAAGGAGAGGCAGGTTGAAGAATTTTCTTAATTGAGCTTCAGAATTTCTTTGGATATTTTTGTGATTAGCTTTAGGGTCTGTGCATTATGTTTTTTTTCTTGGTGAGGTTACTCAACTCTTTGGCTAGATGGAAGGTTTGAGAGGTTTTATCTTTGTGCTATTGTTTCCATATTTTGTCACATTTTTGCATTAGAATTCTAGTTGAATGAGTCAGTCAGAGAGTTTCAGTACTTTTTATTCTTTTATTTCTGGTAGGGTAAGGGTATGTAATTTTTTATGAATATATTGTTGAATATTTTAATAGCTTTGTTTAAGGGTTGGGTTTTGAGTGAAGACCAGTTAAAGGATTTATGAAATTATTGAGAATGTCGGTATTAAATTTAGAAAGATTCCTGGTAGATCTATACTGATGTGTTTTAGCAGATGGATGATTTCTCTAATGGTAACTATAGGGTGATGGCCACTAAGGGAATCAGATAGTACCCCTGAATATGCAAACTTGCTGAGGTTGGAGACAAGTATCCAGTTGAGAATATATTTTTAATATTTGATTTGTTGAGTTGAGCAGGAGAAAAGATTAGCTGTTTACAGAGGCTCCAGAAGCTGTTGAAGACTGGAGGGGTGGGGGTGGGGGTGGGGGTGGAGGGTGACAGGGGCACTTAGTGATCAGAAAAGGGCAATTTATTTTAAACTATTTATTACCATAACATAGGTTCACTTGGAGGGCATGTTAAACTTAGGCAATTTCCATTTTGCCGCTTGAATTAACATTTCCTGATTGGTCTTACCTACCCCATGGCTGATAATTGTATATTAGCCCTAGTTAGAATAAATATGATCACACTATAAATAATTTGAGGGGACCCATGTAAGGGATGCAGCATTTAGGAACTGCCTCTATCCATTAGTGACACAGAGGGCAATCCTGGAGTACATTTTCTATTACTGATCCTTAGATCCAAATTGCACTTGAATATGGACAGGGATGAGCTTTGTTTTACTTGAATGGATAGTCTTGTTCTAGATATATATCCATCTCACCACAACATTCAGTTTAGATACCTGGACTGAGTATTTCTGATGCCATTTGACTTTCTGATGTTCAGTAGGTCCTCTCTATTAGGCCAGAGGATGCTTTGTATGCCAGACACATCACTTCTAAGCAGTCTCTAGGATACTAAGTATAGTGATAAATCTTTGAGGTGGTCCATGCAAGACCTATTGTTTAGGACTTGTATCCTTTTAGTAAGATATATCTGTGGGTATTCTAACTGTTGCATGGGTCTGGACAGATATATGCCAAAGTGGGCATTAGACAAAATTATTGACCTAATGAGGGCTTTGTATAGGGGGACAATAACAACTATAGATCTAGTCACAATCAAGTTCTTTGTAAGCTGTACAATACAGAAAAACTTTCTTATGAATCTGGCCACATGCTGGTCAAAAGTTAGGTCACTCTACACATAAGTTCACAAATTCCAAACAACTGGGTCAGTTCTCAGGGGGCATTGTCAACTTGACAGGTTCCTGGAGTAGATGACTTCCCAAAGGATATGATAATGTATTTCTTGGAGTTTAGTTTCAATTCATGATTCCGGCACCAGTTATTGTTTGGGACAAACCTTCCTGCATGATGATTAAGTCATTTGGGGATTCAACAACTGTTCCTAGCTTGCAGTCTCAAACTTAGTTGGCCAAAGCCCTTTGGTATTTCCTTTTACTTTTGAGATGTATTTGCCAAACAGAAAAAGTCTCAGCACTGAACCCTGCGGGGCACCATTGGTGACTGGTCTCTTACCTTATTTTGATCTCCTGCATCCTGTGAGCAAGCATACATGTATAGGTTATTTGATTCACCTTCCTTCCTGATTGTATTAACTTGATTGTATTAAATTATATTCCTTACAGCACCACTTGTTAGAATGTGTTTTAAATTTGTAGTTTTGAGCAGTCTTCTAGTAGGCAATGAAACAAACTGTATGAACCAATAATGACAAAACTACCCATTTCAGAAAATTTCAACTTTAAAAGGCCACTCGAACTTCTGTCATTACAATCCACCAATATCAGTAAATATGCAAACTCTCTGCAGGAATAAGTCATCTAAATAATTCCACATTAAAGGGATCTGTAACTAATGAAGAGGTTGCTGCTAGCAAACAACTTTATATTTCATTGTTTCATCTACAAATAAAGTGCTTGTTGCCCTTGAAGAATAAACTGCCAATGCTACATTAAAAATTGATAAGCTAGTAATTTTGCAATGGGGAATAGATGCCAAATGCTAACGGGTTTGTAGTTACTAGGCAACTCCTCCAAAGGAGAACACTCATAGGACTGCAGCATCCACTCCCATTAAAGTACAACACAGTACAGTATCAGCGATCCATCTGCATACTGTGGGAGCACAACCCACAGCCTTCTGCATGAAAAGCAACAATGGAAGCAACTTAACATAAGTAGCATTAGACGTTTCTTTCTGAAGCTCTCAGGTCCTTGTAAAATCCACTAGATGATCAACTAAATCTCTCAACTTCGCAGCACAAGAAATCTGGAAAAGCCAAAATTTATTTGGGGGGCAAAGGTCCACAGACACATTTTAAATATTGCTTGTATAATCTTAGAAAGTTGCTAAAATAAAGTGTTTTGTGTTACCATGTGTTTCCTGAAAGATAGGAAGACTAAAACTTAAAGAGGTATCATTTAGTGAATTCAGTTTTCACTGATTTGCCAGAAAAACACAAATTTTAAGAGGAACAGACCAAAAGTATGAGCCAAATATTCTGTGAAAATCTGGACAGTGGAGAGCTATGGACTCAACTTCCTGAATCACAAGTGGTGGTATAGCTAGAGAATTCAGGCTCTTGTTTGGGGCATTTTGCACACACACACACACACACACACTCACACACACACACACACACACACACACACACACACACACACACACACACACACACACACACACACACACACACATGAGCAGCATAACTCTGGCAAATAAAAGAACAAAATTCTCCTTATAGGCATGACTCTGGCTCCGGCAACACCAATGGAACAGTGGCAGCATAACTCCTATAACACAGAGTAATAAGAGAACAAGAACAGCTAGTTTTAGATAGTTTAACTTCCCCACGCAAATCCACGTTAGCATGGAAACTCCACTTCATTCATTTTTCCCAATAGGTCTTGGAGCTATAAAAGTGGGGGGGCTCCCCTTCCCCCTGGATCTATGGTTCCGGCACCCATGGCTATTTAATTGATTTGCTTTTAATGTATATAAGGGGGGGGTGATGTGTAAATGTGGGTGTTCTGATGGAGTTCTGTAATAAAATGAACAAAAGTGCTAAACTGATTTTAAATGGTGGTCTATGATTATTTTGCTCCTATCATGACTGCGCAGCATTTTTAAATTCTGGATTTTGGAAAATTGGTATATTAGTTTTGAAAGGTGAAAAAGTTGGACAATTGTTGTTTACAACTGCAATCCATCCTCACTTTTTTGTGTAGTCTGTCACATCAAATGATACTGTAGCCAGGGGATAGAATTTCAGAAACTTTTATACTAGGTTTTAGCCATATTTCAGTAATGGCAGTAATATCTGTTGAGTATTGAAAAAAACATGTTTGTAGGTCTGTAACTTTATTTAGAATACTACAAATGTTATTGGAGGTACAAAGGAGTTTTGTGGGTGTTTTACAGGAGTTAGGGGCAGAGGAAATTGGAATGGATGAGGCTCAAGGTGCCAGGACTGGGATGAATGTTATCACAAAGAGATTTTAAAAAAGAGCATTTTGGGTTAGTTTTTTAATAAAGTTCATGAATTTATTCTAGGTTATGTCAAAGCAAACAGAATGGTTAGTTGTTTTGTATTTGAGAATGTGAATAGGTTGGACATTAAATAAATCTGAGGTAATAGTTATGAAGGAGGGTTTAGCCAGAGTATAGGTATGGTGTCTGGTAGTGTGTGAGTATGAATAAAGTGTGAGCCATAATAGGCAGTGAGGTGACATAAATGAATAGTAGAGATGTGGGGATGCGCAAGTATAACATGGTCGACAGAGAGGAGTATGTAGAAGTTAAGGGGAGACCATAGTTGAATAAAAGTGAAATGAAAACGTGCTATAGGAGAAGAGAGGAAGATAATTGAGAAATGCGAGTAAATTGGTTTGCTGGAGATTCCAGGTAGGGAAGTCCAATTATTATGGGGGTGGAGAAATGTAAGATTTTACCAGAGTATAGTCAGAGAAATGTAGAATAAACCATAGCGTAGTAGGGAAAAATTGTGAATTAAGACAGCATTAGGAAGAGAATAATTAAGTGGATGATCTGTCTAATAAAAGGTTTATAGGCATTATGTTTTGGGTCCATATTATGAAACAAAGGGTAATGATGAAGGAAGACTTCCTGAGGAGGAAGATTGAAATATTGTAAATGGGGAAAAGGGGAACAAAAAGTAAAGACTGTAATGTTATAACAATAGCGAAGAATATATTAAATGAGGAGCACTACAAAAGAATATCTGTGGAGATAAGGTAATATAAGATTATAAAGCATTTGCTTCAATAGGTTCATAGGTTCATAGGTAGGTACTAGGCTTTCTGCCCAAAGGCATTTATAATCATAGTCGTAATGTGTTGGCTTTCGCCGCTGCCTTAGATTAGTTCCCTGTGCCTCTGTCCAGCAGAGCCATTGAAGTGATCCCTGGGGAAAACTTTCTGTTTCCCATCCACTCTTCAAGGTTTCTCTTGAAGAGGGTTAGCGAGGAGCTCTTTCTAATGTAGATTGGAATCTTGTTCCAGAGCATGGGAAGTCTCTAGGACAGGAATCTATTCCCAAAGCATGTCCTATTTATTGTTGTGGTGAGCTTTAGATCCCTGTAGCATGTGGCTCAAGGAGATATGGTTTTCTTTAGGTGGAGCATGTCCATCAATTCTGAGTTGGACATGGCCTTGTATGTCAGGCAGAGATCACCTCTGAGTAGGCGGTATGCAACCGAGTACAGCTGGAGTTTCTTCAGTCGAGCTGCATAGGACATCTGCTTGAGGCCAGTGATCTTCTTGGTGAGGTACTTCTGTGGTCTTTCCAGTTGTTGCAGGTGTCTTGTAAGGTACATCCCAAATGGGGCATTGTACTCTATGATGTGTCTGATGAGTGATGTGTAGAAGGGCCCAATGACCTCTTTCTATCTGGATGCAAACCCTTTTGTGATTAGGTGGGCCACGTAAAAGGATTTTCTAACCACTTTGGCAATGTGATTATCAAAGGAGAGGTTACTATCTACTTGAGTCCCCAAATCCCTTATTACGTCTTCCATATTTAGGGGGCTACCACCTATGTGATAGTTTTTGGGTACTTTGTTTTTTTCCAAAAGGGATGACTATGCACTGTTTGTCATTTAGCTTGAGGCCATGGTTTTGACACCAGGTATCTGTCTCAGTGAGACCCTTTTGGAGGATGTTTTTGTCAGCCAGAGAAACAATTATAGCCCCTAGTTTGCAGTTGTCTGCGAACTTGGTCAGCCATAGTCCTCCTCTGCTTGCCTGTACCTCTGAGAAGTATATGCCAAACTGGAGGGGTCTTAGGATTAAGCCCTGGGGAACGCCACTTGTAACCGGATTAGAGTCAGACCTAGCTCCCACAACTCTTACCATGTGGGTTCTGCCCATGAGCTAGTTGGCAACCCATCTCATGATGTAGGGGTTTATATTCAGGCTGGTGAGCTTGTCTATAATAAAACAACCACAAAACCTGCATGGATGGCAAGTGCAAGGCTCCAAACCAAAAGGCTAAGTCCAAACTAAAAATGAGCCAGCACATGTACAGTAGATCACAATCTTTTTAATGTAAAAAATAAAAAAATCAATTCACATAAATCATACTGGTTTTGGCTAACACCTTCTTCAGTGATATAAGCAAAAATGTAAAGTTGCTAGCAAACATGTAGGTTTAAATACAGTGCCATCTTGTGTGAGACCATATGATTGGATGGAAATAAATTCAAAAATGTTCATTTAGTCCTGGTGGGATCAACCCCCCCCCGCAACTTGACCATCTACTTTTTTTCTTTATCATTAAGTATTTCATGTAAAGTGGCTTTATCTTTCCTTCTATACCTAATACAGTCAATAGCAGTAAATCTAAAGATCCCAGTGGCATGTTTCAAAATGTGTTTGCATAAGGCATCGGATTGCTTTTTATTTTGAATGTCGCTCAGATGTTCCCCTATTATGAGCTTTAAAGACCATGAGGTCTGACTCACATAAAATGCCATGCATGTACATTTGGCTAAATAGATGACACAACTGGTATTACAGTTGGCAAAAAATGAAATGTCATAAACAATGGGTGAATTATGGCTACTGAAACTGTCTGTCTTAAATATTCCAGGACAATATGTGCAATGGTAAAAAACACAAGCAAAACACGAACTGATAATCCAAAAACAAGGAAGAAACCACGATGCAACCATGATGCAGCACAAAAAGAACGATACTAGTAATAAGATTAAGTGCTTTTCGTTTATTACAATAAATAAACTTCTTCAGATAAAACTACTACACATACGCAACATTTAAATACGACCACTTAAAGTTAGTCGATTATCCAATTAAATTCTTAAAATGAAAGCACTCATTCCGAACAATAGCTAATATAAAAGACACGCATACTGTATATTAAAAAGCAATTATAATAATAATGTCAGCAGTGCACCGCTACAAATGAAACTGCAAAAAATAAACAATAAAAATCCAATGAACACCAATTGAAATCAAAAATATAACTATATATATATAAGAAATAACTTGATTATAATTCTAATCACTATGAACACATAAAATAATGTGTCAACTGGCTATAATACTAAAGAAGCAAATAAACAAATGCACCAACAAGACACGCAGTGCACTGCTGACATTATTATTATAATTGTTTTTTAATATACAGTATGCGTGTCTTTTATATTAGCTATTGTTCGGAATAAGTACTTTCATTTTAAGAAGTTAATTGGATAATCGACTAACTTTAAGTGGTCGTATTTAAATGTTGCCTATGTGTAGTAGTTTTATCTGAAGAAGTTTATTCATTGTAATAAACGAAAAGCGCTTAATCTTATTACTAGTGTCGTTCTTTTTGTGCTGCATCATGGTTGCATCGTGGTTTCTTCCTTGTTTTTACAATATGTGCAATGTCCACATGGGGTGCCTCCCACCAATTTATATCCAGTGATTGTTCTTTGAGTTAAGGATTGATCAAAATCATTCCATTTTTTATAATGATTGAACAATGAGCCCAAAGAATGGCCCTTATGGAAAGAAAAAGAGCAGTTGTCATTTAGATGTTCCCTGAGTTTAGTATCTGACTGTAGAACATTCCAATGTTTGCCAGTTATGTCCATATAGATCCTAGTGTTTCTGCCATATGTTGTCACATGCCTCAGTTCTTGTCAGGAATATTCCTAAGTCACAATTTCTCAGGATTAAAAGAATTTGTTCAAGCTCCTCCATGTATAGCCAGTATATACAAGACCTGGTAACCAGATTTAAAAATAGGGGATATAGAGTAGGTGACATTTTCAGATCCAGCCGATTTTCCAACAAAGAGGATAGGAACCATTGCTCTCATATCAGCAATGGTCAATGAAAAATAGACAAGAACTGAGGCCGGTTCAGAGTATTATTTTGTGCCATTCTGCATTAACTCCGAGCAGATCTGAGAATTGCCACTTTGATTCTTGACATAGCTAAAGAATGCCTTGTAGTTATCTTTGGAATCCATGGCAATTTTTCTTTCAAAGCTAGCCTTGGATGATTTTATGAGGGAACATATTTTTTTGCTGATACTGATCAGGGATGTCTTCCCTTCTTGGGATTTTACTCTTTTCTGTACTAGTTTCCTCCTTCTATTGTATAGCTTGTTTATGGCAGGGGTCCACCAGACTGGTTTCCTTTTCTTGGAGGAGTGAGTCTTGGTTTTGTTTCGGATAGCATGATCCATGCATTCTTGCAGGTGCCCGTAGAGTGCATTAGTAAAGAATTTTGCAGCTTGGACAGCATTATCCTTTAGCATGGGGGCTTTGAAACTTCAGACCTTGGTCTTAAGTAACTTGAAGTTTGCTTTTGAAAAGTTTTTCACTGTGGTTTCTTTGACCGGGGGTGGTGGCAGAATGTGGATATCCAGAGTGAATAGTTTATGGTCAGAACTAACCAACGAGGGATTGACGTCCAGTGTGGAACACCGGTCGCCCATGTTGGTGATGACCAGGTCCAATATGTTGTCACCTCTGGTTGGGTTGTTGACCAGTTGATCCAGGGTGTTGAGTTTATAAATTCTAGGAAATATTGGGCAAGGGAGTTTGCACTTGAGTAGTTCTCCCAGTTAATGTTTGGGTAACTGAAATCACCCACTATCAGGGTGTTTGGTAGGACCTTTATGTTTCACAGTGTTTCCAGGAATGTGGAGTGGGTGTCCTGGGACATGGTGGGTGATCTGTAGCAAGCTATAATTTGAATAGCAGTTTTGCCCATTGTTAGCTGCACATGGATGATCTCTGAAGCATCGTGCTGTGCCACTAACCTGGAGGTGTGGGTATCCTTGATGAATATGGATACTCCCCCGCCTTTTGTATTTCAGTCTGGGTTTTGTGGCTGAAATGTATGGTATGAGTTGTAGCCTGGTAGTGCTGGGGTGCTCTCTGGAGCCTTAAACCAGGTTTCTGTTACTGCACATATATCGATTTTCTCCATACTGAGGAGTGCCTCAAGTGTGTGCATTTTGAGGTTTAAACTTCTGGCATTGAGTAACATTACCCTCAGTTTTTTGTTACTTGTGCTATTTATGGCGGTGGGTTTGTCTTTTGAGCCTTGCCTAAAAAAGGCACCATAGGGGTGACAAGAGCCTTGGCCAGTATTTGAAAGCCTAAGGGTGACAGATGCAAGCCATCTCTAGCGAAGCAGCATGGCTTGTCAAGCATGTCATCCCAGGCTGACAGACACTGAATCCCCTTCCCTTTGAATGACACCATAAGCTTAGTCAATTGTTGAAATTGATAATTTTTTCTCTATACCGTGGTATCATTCTTGGTGAGGGCAGGATGCTACTCAGGGACAGGGTTTTACCGGTCTGGGCTACATGATCAGAGAGCTTCTCCATGTCTCTTCTCATGTAGCCCATGGAGGTACGGCTCAGGTCATTCACACCAACATGGAAAATGACAGAGTCATATTTGTACTTGTTCTGGAGTGACCTGAGTGTTTGTGTTATGTGGCAGATCCTGGCACCTGACAGGCAGCTAACAGTAACCTTTTCCTTGTTCAGCCTAGTGAGTGGGATGTCAGTGTGCCTGAATATAGAGTCACCTATTACTAGTGTGTTTGGTATGTTATTTTGCCTTAAGGGCTGTAATTGCATGGCACACTGGTTTTGTGAAGTATGTGTTTCATGGTTTGTGCTAAGGGGTGGAGGTTGCTTGGATGTCTTCTTTGGAGGTCTCTGTTGCTTTTGCAGATTTTTATTTAGAGCCTCCGAGTATGTTTCCGTGTATTTATGTGTGTTTTTTGCCAGTGCTGGTGTCATAGGTCTATGTGAGATTGGTGGTGTAATGCAAGTAATTCCCTTCTCCTCTTGACTGCCTGGTTCAGTCTTGGGTTGAGAGAGCTTAGCCTCCAGTTTGCCTGTATAATTGCATGTATTAGTGTTTGGTGGAAGGAGGAGAGGGTTGTCTGTGTACATGAGACAGTTGTAACATTGCCTCAAAATGCCCAGATTCACCAGATGGACCAGAGAGTACACCTGAAACTGCCCTTTGGACTTGCCTGGATAGGTACAGTGAACTGTTTTACTGTTTGGCTGGTAAGGTCAAATAGAGAGCCTTGTCCTTCTCTACAGTATAGGGGGGGTCTAGTGCTAAGGTTTATTAGTGCTTGCTATGAGTTTTGAGCAAGTGCTGGCATGAAAAGTGAATGGTTTGAGTAGGGCTGGTGTTAGCATTTTGGGGGCCCCCAGCAAATGCCAAGTTGGGGACCCCCTCACCACTTCCAGTCTAAGTATCACCCTGTCACTGCCACTCCTTCCTTTTAGTTCATGCTGCAGGCTTTAGGAGTAGTACACACAGATTGACCTAGCTACAATGATATTACAACAGGCCTACATACTACACTTTGTTGGCCCATCTCACAAAGGGACATTTACAGTTACTGGCATTTAGGCGTAATAATGATACATTACAACAACTCTATGTACAGGGCTGAACTAATGTGCAATGGAGTGCTAGGCACTGCTTACTGTTTCAGACGGTGACCCTGCAAAAAAAAAAAAAAAAAAAAAAGAAAAACATCCTCTAGAGCTCCCATTTGTTTCCCCATGTTGGGCTTCCCACATTATGCACATTATATTTTTGCTTCCATTTCTCACTTTTTACCTTTTTTCTTCAGCTTTTTCAAGAATCTGTAACTTTATATATGCTCTAAAGTGCTTTTTAATGTTTTTTTCTTTTTACCCCGTCATGGCCTGAACATAAATTATGATTAAGGAAAGAAATTCAATATTGTTGTTCAGCTTTAGTTTTCCTTGCATCTTTTCAATATATTTTCTTAACCAAGACAGCACAGTAATAACCATTTAGGAAATAACTCAATTAAGCCGGTGCCCCCAGAAGCTATAGGGGTTGTAGATGCTCTGGGTTGCATTTCAGAGCACTTCCCAATCTTTTAATTCAAAAGTGGTCTAAAAAAAATCTCAAGTAAGAAAATAATTTCAGTCTTATTTTTTTCTTTCAGTGAAGACATAAGTTGCACCCAAGGCTTAAAATTCAAAGATGACAAAAATAGTAGCTCAAAATAAATTAGCAAGTCAGTTGTTGTGAGGATACACAGATCCTGTATAGGAATACTGCCTGCCTCCCTAATCCCCCAAAAAGACAGTCACTGCCTATGCAACCCTCTGGTGTTAGACTGGGATGAAAGCAGAGGTTCAAATGGCCACAGTCATGTATTTCAAAGGACTGCTGAAATACATAAATATAGCATGCCTATTTACTCCACAATCCTAACTCCCAAAGGCAACCAGCTGTATATGTGCCTGATGTTTGATTGTGAGGAAAGTGAAACTAAATAATGACTGTAATAATGTATTCTACTTTGCTGCTACCAGGCAGTACACTGCCCCTGCATGAGCTAAAGTAACTTTCTTTGTATACCTCTGAGGTCTGTTAGAAAAATAAAGGAAAGGATGACTACCACAATTCCCAGCCCCCACATAACCTTTCTGTACACAAACATCTGAGCAGGGATGCTTTAGAATGTTTGTGGTTGAGGGCAGTGGCCATTATCAGTTTTATCCTAAGAGGGTCATATCACAATTCCATTCAGGCTAAAGAGTGCAATCAGAAAATGAAAGCAATTTTTCCTCATGTTTCCTCAACCAAAAACAGCTTTTATGGGGTCTCCAAAGTCAAGGATGATTAAGGGAGCCCCCTGTATCCATTTATACAGTCTGGGGAACGGGGACCACCAGATTCCTAGAAGATCTAAGTGTCTGAATGCTCTGTGATATATGCTATGCCTTGCTTTTGAAATATAATCACTTGTTAGCTACATTTGTATTGATACCCAGAAGAATAGTGTGCATATCCTAGCATTATTCGATGAGTGCATTGATAAAAATAAGTGATATTTTTTTTTCACACACAGACGCACATCACAGCAATGCTAATTTTGTACTTAGTTCAGCAAATACATTGTACAACACTAGTACTGCTGCACAAGATCAGTGACTGCTGTTTAGCAGTCATCAAACAGCAGCAGGAATAAGTCATTTTTATTTACCTCACTGAGTAGTAAATTAATACCTATCACTATCCCTGATTTCACAGATATTCCTGATTTTAATTTTGCTCTGTCACAATAAATCCAGTCATCAGACTTTTATACTTATTGTCTAAAAATGCATGTTGATGCAAAACGTTTTAATCTAGTAACTTTTTAAATGAATTAGAGTTGTTGTTGTGTCTTTCAACTCTGGTCTGCTAATGATTGGTAGTTGATTTTTCCATGCCAAGTTGCTAGCCCTGATGCACAACCTTCAATGAAGGTACGCCCATTCATGCATGTTTCAGCTGAGAATCGAACCGACAGCACTGCAGCACCACCACCGCGGGATTTTAAATGAATTAGAGTAATATTTAAAATGTGTTCCTCATTTTAAGACTTTATTATGCTATCATTTTTATCACTGAACAGAATTCATCAGCAAAGACATTGAGAGTTATAGTATCAGTTGTTCTGCCAGTATGTATAAAACTGTGAAAGAGAAACCATCCCTGAAGATTAGAAGCATCAACTCTTCTTAAACTCCAAGGTTTGCACTGAGATCGGTCACCCTGGGTTGCTGATCCCTCTAGCTCCTACTTTGCTTATGTTCATTACAGCTTTGCTCTAGCAGGGTCATATCACAGTCCTGTTCAGGTTAAACAGTGTAACTGAAAATTAATACATTTGTTTTCTCCTCAGTTTTCCCCCAAACAACAGCAGCTTTTGTGGGGCCCCCACACAGCCAATGATGATTAAAAAGCTGGCTATGTTAATTTTAGTGAAGAGGATGTCCACCAACAGGGCTTGACTAGGCCAGGTACATTCTGTCATTGGTAAAATATTTAATGAAATTGTAAAGCTTCTTACTTGACAAAATATTGTTACTATAATTAAATATCTTTGAATTTTGAAGGAGATAATAAATAAGAATTATTGTCACTTACCTGCTTTATTAAGTCTACTAGCTTGCTGTACTAGCTTTTGCTGGTTTGGCAGACATGTTACCAAATAACAAGATAAAATAACTTGCAGTGGTTATGGGTTTGAGTGCTTAAGTTGAAAGTTTGTCTAGTTCCAAGGGAAAATTTGAAGAGTAGACTTTGTGGAGCGAGGAATAGTTATATCCTAGCTAATTGGTGCTGCCTGGTGTGCAAAACCTCACAAATGCAGGTTTTATAGCAGGGAAATAAAAGAGAGAGAAATTAGCCCAAAATGGCCAATAAACTACTAATTTCTGGGCTGAAACCACTCCTCCAGGGACAGATAGGCTGCTCAAAACTCCCTCTCTTACAGTGAACAGAGAAACTTCCTTCTATCCAAGTAAGGTAGGGGCAACACAGAAACATGTAACACAGCCCTGAATTCAGCACTAACCTGAAAACTGGATCATACTAGCTTAGAAAGGTGGGAAAACAAGTATATTTTTTTTTTTTTTTTTGTTATTTGTTTTCAGAAAATAAAGCAGATACAATCAAAAAAACACTTTAAATGTACATAAATGGCTATCACACTTGAGTGTGTAGCCTACAACAGTTAAACAGGTAATTTAAACAAAAAAACGACTTTGTTAAAGTACAGGCAGTAAAATAAGTACAATATGTAGCTGAAAAAAGCTTTTTATATCACAGAAATTCTAGAAAAGTGGCATTTTAGGCAGAATTAGCTATTAGATAATGAAGTAGTAACAGGGACGGGTAAGGATAGTAGGAAGAAAATGGGGTAGGAATGAGGAAGGGGATGGTGTATGTGCAGAATAAATGAAGATAAGGCAGTGGTGGGTGAGTATTAGGGGTAGGATAGGGAAACTTACTGAGCTTGAGCATGGCAAGGGTGAATGGAGTAGGTTGGAACCCCCCCACACGATGGATGCATTAGCCTAAGAAAAACAAACAGTGATGTTGGAGGTAAAGGAAGATTTAGACAGTAGTGTGAGTGTTTTTGCTAATATAATGTGAGTAACTCAGGCTAAAACAATGCAGTATTAAACCTTTAAACTTCCAACTGCTGTGCATCAGTTAGCAGCTTGTAGCATTAATTATCTTATACAAACTATATCTTGTATAATATAAAAAGCAGTAGCTACAGTGGTTTTCTTTTGAAGCCTTGTAATAGTTTTCCAGCTTGTTAAAGGAGAAACGGTATTCTAAATTAGCATTGCAAATTGACCATTTCTAACTGCTTCATAGTAATTAACTGAGACACCAAATTGATAAAATTAGATACATGCCTTTGTTACCCAAAAAGAAATTCAGAGAAGCTTTGGAAACAGAACAACAAACTGAAAAGTTACAACAGAGAGACAGAGAGAGAGAGAGAGAGAGAGAGACAATGATACACATACTAGCTTTTTTAGGCAAAGTCCATACACCAAAAACATTTACTTTGAATACAAACTGCAGCTTACACCCACAGAGATTATTCTTGAAATTAGACCTAGTAGGATAAATGCAGTTTCATATCAATTGCAGAATAGCTTTAAAGTATTCTAAATGCATTTAGTTTTTCACCAACTTCACAGGAAATACCATCTTATGCTAAAGAACCCACTAATCAACAGCAGCATTTTCAAATCAAAACATTTGAGATACATCACTGCTGCACAAAATGTATTGAAGCAGTAGTACTCAGTGTGTCACAGTGATTTGAAATATCACTGTAAGCAGGTCTTTACAAGCGACAACTCCATTAGTAATGCAATCCTTAACACCACTTAAGCAGGCTTATACAAACAACAACTTCAACAGCAATACAATCCTTAACTAGAGCATCAGTAATTAAGCACCAATATTCCAAATAAGCACATCTGAGATAAATACTTATAATACATTGTGTAAGCAAATTCAAGCTGCACAACTTTACACAAGTCTATACAAGCAGTAAATACACATTATTTTAAGGGTGTCATCTGCACAATGCAAAGCAGCTTTTTACATTCCAAGCAAGAACAACGTTCAAGAAACCAAGTTTAAGAGGGAAGAAATAAAAAAATACACAACCTTCAGTCTTCAGTATCCAAAAGCAGATCGGTTAAACACATTCTATCATAGTCCATAAGTTTGTAAATTACCTGAGATATACCTCACTAGACTACATGAAAAGAGACATAATGGATCTCTCAGAATACATGTCACAGACAGATACATGCCTTGCATTCAGCAGCATTCTACCATCACCAAGGATGATACCACAGTATGACCATAAAATGACTTCTGGTGTCACTCCAGGGTGATCCAATATCTGTCACAATGGGTGGACATGGTTAGCAGACCGCATTGCTTTGCCAAGGATGGGCTGCACCTGTAGCCCCAGGCTTTGTCCATTGGCTAAAACATTATCCATCCTTGGAGCCTTTTTTAGGCAATGTCAAAAAGACAAAAATACCAGCAAAGTGAAAATCTCTCTAAGCAACCTTAAGGTGTTACTGCTGAATGCCAGGAGCCTGAACAAAAAAACTCCACACCCTTCAAATGCTTCTCACCCTGGAGAATGTAGATATCTGTTTTATGACCAAGACATGGCTTTAAGTTATAGAAAGTACTCTGGCAGTGGACATTTTGACCAACAACAGCACTGACTGTGGCCAAAGCAGGAGGTGTCTAGGTTGGTTAAACAAGATGATAGCATAGAGCTCATCCATATACAGGTTACCGTAGGTAAGCTCCATCACAATATCATGGCTAGCTACAGGTGTCCATCTATGCCCTAGAGTTTCACGACTCTTACCTTGACTTACTAGATGTACTCACCATCCAACAAAACTCTCTATTTATGGGTGACTTTAACTACCCCACTATAGACTGGGAAACTTACACTGCATCAAATTCACAGGCATGATCTTTCTGGACTTTCTTAACACAAACACCCTGTAACAGAGTGCACACAAAAACACAAACATACTGGAGTTGGTATTCATCAACATGGGACAGCATTGTACTCCCCACTCCAGTGTCATGTCCTCATAAGTAAGGTCAGATCACAAAGCTGTCTTCTTTAAAGTAAAAACAACATGAAAAACACAGTTAAACCAGTCACATTTAGGAACAATTATAAGGCTCCCCTTAACTCCAAGACCATAGCTACCAATGTGGAATTATTCAAATAATTCCTGTACAAACATGTGAATGGCTAACTAGAAGCTGCTGTACCTACCAGAAGTAAACCCAAAATAATCACTAAAAACAAACCCCACTGGTAGTATCCTTGCCTAAACAGGGTATACAATAAAAAAAAAAATCTGTGGCCAAAATCAAGAAGACCAATTCCCTTAAAGACAAGTGCTCTCTTATATAACTAAGCAAGAAATTAAGAGGTTTAATTAAATCAAACAAGGCCAGCTATGAGGTCAGGATAGCCTCATATGCTATTGTTTCATAGATTCATAGGAGATTACTAGGCAAATGGCTTAAGAGCCCTTACAAGCCTAGCCAATATACTCCATTTCTATCTAATATATGGCCTCTAGGAGCAAGAGGATGACATGAGTTTGTAACTATGCCTTGAGTATCTTACAGATTGTCCCAGTCCATAATGGCCATAGGCACTACCTCAGGTGTGAATTTGCGATTCTCCATCAATTGATCCAAATTGTGTTTGCTGAGGGCCATGGAAGGGCTCTGCTTAACATAAATTGGAATCTGTTCCAAAGAAGGGGCAATCTCTAAGACACATATCTGTTTCTCCAGCATGTTTTGTTTCAGTCATTGCCTAAGTTTAGATCTCCCGATCAGGTGACGCTCATGTTGTTTGACCTGTGGATGTATAACAGCTCCATCAGGGCTATGTTTGTGAGTTGAGTGCCTTGTAGGTCAGGCAAAGGTCACTACTTAATAGACAGAGTAAAGGGACAGAGTTTTAAGTCTATCCACAGAAGACATGCTATTTACACCCAGTATTCCTTTCTGAGGAACATCTGAGGTCATTCCAGCTGTTCTAAGTGCTTGGAAAAGTACATGCAAAATGATGCATTGTACTCTATTATTGGTCTAATGAGGAATGAGTACAATGGGACTATATTTTTCTTGGATCTGGATGCCATATCTTCTATTTACAAGTTGTGCCACATAGAAGGATTCCTTCACCACTGTGGACACATGTCAGTTAAAGTTCAGGATAATGACAATCACAAGGCCTTCTACAGCTATCTCTGGAACCCTAAAGGTAGGACACAGGAGTGTGCTGACCTGGTGCTGAGCTGTACCACCTTCACTGATTAGGGTGACATAGCAAAACTACTCGATGATAAATTCACCTCAAACTTCACCCCCCCACTCCTCCCCAGCTTGACCAGGAAAAATACCCTCCAACATACTAACCCAACTAATAGCAAGGACCAGGTGCTTGCATCAATTGCTAATGCCAAGAACACTGTGTCTATGGGTCCCATCAACATCTCACCAGTTGCCTCTTGATCATTCTATTAGGACTACTTGAGACAAGCCTAATATCCAAACTCATGGAATGAATTATAGCGGAAATGATACACAAGTATATTGGCAACCTGCAGATACTGGACCCATCCCAATTTGGCTTTGTTAAGAGAATTTCGTGCTCAGTTAAACTGGTAGACTTCTTTGAGAGGGTCACCAAGGCAACAGATGAGGGTAAAACAGTGCATACTGCATATCTTGACTTAGCCAAGGCATCTACTACAATACCCTACACAGTCATTGTTGACAGCTTCACTGAGTTGGTCATAAATCCCTACATAATTCGCTGGATTGCTGGCTGGCTCAGAGACAAGACCCAGAAAGTCAGGGTCATTAAGACCACCTCCAACAAGAGACTGCTCACCAGTGGAGTACCCTAGGGCTCCTTGCTGGACCAGCTCCTGTTTGGCATATACTTCTCAGAAATCAAGGCTAATATTCAAGGCCTCTGGCTCAGCAAGTTCTCAGATCTCTGTAAACTGGGAGCTGACATCAACATCCTCCAAGAGGGTTTAACACAGCCAAATGATTGGTGCTAAAAACATGGCCTAAAACTCAGTACTAAAAATGCATCATAATGCCCTTTGAGAAATTGCCATCCCAAGTTAATTTCTCCATTGATAAAACACCCTTAAGAGTCAAGGCAGTAGTAAGGGATCTGGGAATATGTAGATAGCAATATGTGTTTTGACCAAATCTAGCTAAGACAGTAAGAAAATAATTCTATGTTGTCCAATTTTTAGGTAACGGTATGGCATCTAGGTCCAAGGAAGTTACAGTACCATTCTCCTCAGCTCTTATCAGACCTGTCATTGAATACAGTGCTCCCTTTGGCATCTATCTAACAAGACACGTGCAATAGTTGGAACACCCACAAAGATTTCTCAACAGGAGAATTTAGGACATAAAAACCCTGTCCTACACTGGTCACCTAAAGGCTCTATCTCTGTATTCAATCTCCAACAAGTTGCTGAAAGGCAATCTCTGCCTGGTTTACAGGGCTTCCTTAGACTCAGCCCTGATGGATCTGTTGCACATGTGCAAAACAAACAGGACCAGAAACACTAGATCCAGGGATGTGAACTTCACTTGTGATATAAACAGAATGTGCTGGAGAGACGGATGTGTGTCCAAAAACATTCACACACTATGAAATAGGCAACCCATCCATGTAAAACAGAAATAATCATTGACCCTATTCAAACAAAATCTTGTCAAATGGATGGGAAATTGTAAATGAACCCATGGTCGGGCCCACCATGTCCCTTATGGACAGAGGCTGTCAGTACAAAAATATTATACCCTTATGGACAGAGGCTGTCAATACAAAAATATTATACTAACACCCACCACACATATCCTTAGGTATTGCCCTACTAACATTTCCCCATTATAGATGCCCATAATACTCAGAAACCAAATGGATTTGGTATGCACAGCTAGGCTTGTAAAAGCCTTAGATGTCATTAGCCGAGTAACCACCTATGCACCTATGAACATTTCCTTACCCTGAGCAGCTATGATCCTGTGTGTGTGTGTGTGTGGGGGGGGGGGGGGTATCTGTACTGATACTAACTGTGAAAGCAACAATGCAGTTTGAATTCTTCTGGAACCATGGGGAGTACAGAGGTCATGTGCCTTCAAGCAGCTATTTATTACCAATATCTATTATTAAGTTCATTCTATAGTAAGTGAAGCAAGCCAAAATAGAAAAATTAAAAAGGAGATAGACCTGAGCCAGGTGTGTTTCTGAAAATCATAATAAATCTAATAAAACCAACGACTGTTGTGGCACTGGTGTACAGAATACACTCAATAACTATAACAACTATATTAACTTGGATTTTAATGCCTGGCTTAACCATTCATTTTCTAAAATGAACAAACATGGAGACAGGGATCTGTCCGAAGGCACCACTTATAAGGACAAATGTAAGAACTCTAAAATACTTTTGACTAGGTATAAAAACTTAATAATAGAAAATTGGTATTTTAATAAATGCTTACAGGACAAATTAGTACCTAAAGGATTAAGAATTAATAAGTTTCCAAATAATATTGATATGGATACTGAATTTTTTAAAGCTGTATGTGATATTTTTAATGATTGTGGGCTGGCCATTTTGAAAATAATGATAAAACATAATGAACAGAAAATGGAACAGGATAAAAGAAGAGATAGATAGACTGTATGGTGAAATAAGCAATGATTTACTGTTTACTGTGGATGAATATAAGAATGTCTATTATAGAACATTGCAGGATGTTGACAATATTGCTACACGTAGTTACAATAGAAAAATTTCTAAACTGAAAAGGGATTTAAATGAATATCAGTGTGGAAATGCCTATAATAAAGAACAGACAAATACTAAAGGAAAGAGGGGGTTCAATTACAGACGAGGTTACTCAGGGCAAAATAATTTTTACCAAGATGGGGAAACCCTAAACAGTTATAAAAGAAAAGAAATGAACTACCAGTATGCACATGATAATAATAATATATACGAGAATGATAGGGGGAGCAATGTTAATGATAGAGTCCCTTTAGAGGAAGAGGAGGGACCAAGGAGGTCCAAGAGGTTAAGGAATCAGGCACAACAACCCTTGTATGCCCAAGTAACAGGCAACTATCATTACAACCATTATGGGAGGAGAACATACAGATAGGGGACACGGAACTTGACAACACTAGGTTATTTGATAACATAGTAAATTATACCTTTAACCATGATAAACAAGGAACATTTATTCACGCTTTAAATGATTTTAACATATTTAATTATACAGATATTAACATAAATGTGAACTATTTTAAATTATTTATTAAGGGGTTTACATTTGTTCCTATAAGGAAGCCCAGTATTGAGAACATTTTATTGGATATAAAAATTTTTACTAGAAAATTAAACTTTATACACATATTTAAGGATAAGAAAATGTATGACAGAGGGAATTTATTGAAAAAATGGAGTTTATACAACCCGCCTCTTCACCACGACATAATGAATTTTGAAAATTGTGTTTCTAAGTGGATTAGAAAAGAATATAAACAGAACAAATTAAACCAAGAGGGTAATTTAACTATTGAAGAGATGGAATTACTTAATAAATTGAGTGGAAATGACAAAGGGGTGGGGTAGTAGTTATGGACCAGTGGGATTATACAAATAGAATGCTTGAAATGTTGAACAAAGACGATTGTTATACATTGGTTTCCAAAAATGAAATTAATATTTCATACCAAAAAATAGATTTTATACTAGAGGACAACTTGATGCAGGGTTTAATAGATTTAGATTTGTATGACTTTCTGATGGTACACAAACCAGTTATTCCAGCTATTTTTGGTATACCAAAAATTCATAAATCTATTGATAACCCACCTATGAGACCTATTGTTTCCTCACAGGGGTCGAAAACACAACCCCTAGCAATATATGTAGACACCAAATTGAAGAGATTTCATACTAAATACCCACACATTTTAGTTGATTCTTGGGATTTTTTAAATAAAAAAAGATTCATTTGAGGAAGAAACTAGGTTTATTACGATTGATGTAAAAGATTTATTTTCGGTTATACCCCATACCGAGGGCTTAATATGGTTTGAGAGGATGTTAACAGAGATGAATTTCTTAACTGCAGACGAATTCAAACTAGTCTTAGAGAGCATGGAATTGGTGTTAAAGAATAACTATATATTTTTCAAGGAGATTATTATCACCAGAAGGATGGGGTGGCTATGGGGTCTGGCTGTGCCCCTATATATGTTAATATTATCATGCTTTACTGGGAAAAACAATTTTTATTTGGATCTGATTATTATAAAAACATTAAAAGCTATTTTAGTTTCCTGGACGATATTTTCATTTTATGGAAAGAAACTGTGGAAGAAGTAAAAGAATTTATGTATTTTATTAACCACAGTACCACATTTCTACAATTCACATATGAAATATCTATAGATGAGGCACATTATTTGGATATCAATTTAAGTAAGGATTATAACAAGAAGTGTTATAAAGCAAACATATACAGAAAAGAGTTTCACTCTAAAGCATATTTACATTATGAAAGTGACCATTCGTATTAACTAAAGAAGAATATTGTTAAAGGACAAATGATACAGATAGCCAGGATGACATCAGACAAGATGGATTTTGTTAGTGAAATAGATAATGTTCAAAAAATGTTTCACAAAAGGGGTTACCCTATAGAGTTAACTGAACCTATTAAGAGGTATGTTATAGAAAGAAGGGAAACTACATATATACCCTTATTACATTATAATGAGAATGAAAATAATAGACGTATAAGGAAAGGATATGACAATAAAAGAGAAACTACGGAAGCTAAGGATGTAGCCCTTCCATATTTAACATTAACATATTACAAAGGGATGGATTGGTTAAGGAAATGTATCAATGAAACATGGGATATGTTTAAGACTACGCAAACTAGGGTAGATGTTTTTCAAAATATTCTGAGATATAGTTATAGAAAAAACAGAAATATTAAAAATATTTTAGAACTGAAGAGCAAAACAAACGTAGGGGGAACGTCTTTGAAAAAGGGTACTTACAAATGTGGAAGATGTTCCCAGTGCCCTTTTATAGCAGGTGAAAAAGAAGTGAGACTTCCCAGTTTAGAAATGACACTGAGAGCTAAAAAATATAACAGTTGTTACTCAAAAGGAGTGATTTACTTGGCATATTGTAAAGATTGTTGGGGATATTATATAGGTAAAACTGAATGTCACCTCAGGAAAAGAATCTATGAACATATAAGAGACATCAATAGGAAAAATGAAAATAATGCTTTATAGAGACACATTTTAGTATGTAAAGATGCTGATTTTAAATTTGGGGTTTTAGAGGAGGTAGAGCATTTTGAAAGAGGTGGAGACTGGAAACAAAATTAGAATTTAGGGAAATGATATGACAATTGAGATTAGATGCTTGTAGTGGAAAGGGGATGAACGACCATATTTCCATTACTCCAGCTTTGAAATTATTATCTGAAGACCCTAAAAGACACAACAACAAAAGTAGTTAACCTCAAGCATTCTATTTGATACCACACTGGTACCAAAAAATATGTAAAATATGTTAAATATGCAAATAATATGTTGAAATATGTTAAAAATAAAATAAATATACATATATACAAAACATATGTTGGTAAGATATGTTGAAATAGGCAAAAATATATATTTATTATCTTTTAGACACAAGATTTTTTTAAATTGTTTATTCCGAGTTGATTTTTCTTGTAACAAATTAGTATATACACATATACATAAAATACTTATTACACTGGTGCACTTTATTTAGGTATATATATATATATATATATATATATATATATATATAATTTTTTATATCTATTACTAGACTTTTATACTTATTATTACACACTTATATAGTATTGGCATATAGTCCATTTCATACATTTCACATATGCTACAGTGTTTTATAATTTTATATAAATTTATACATTTACATATTTATACATTCACATGTATTTATGTATTATTAAAAAGTGGTCAGGTTTATGAATGGCAAGTTATTACATTCATAAACTTTTTCATTTTATACCTGGTATGCATTTATTCTGTGTAGACAAAGTGATATATGTTTTTTGCCAGGTTTTTATATATAAAACTGTAATATGGCATATTTATGCTTCTTTTTTACATGCTTTCTATACTTTTTTTTAAACAAGTTATTTCTACAGATGAGTTTTTCAAAAAAATGTAAATACTGTGGAAGTATCAACATTTACCATTGCTCTGTATAATTTAAGCATTTGGTACTACACAGTTTTGTGAGTGATACATTACACCAAAACTTGAATGTTCCTTTAAAAACCTGTAGTTTGACTGTTATATTGAACAATTGAAGAGAATGGCTAGCCAATCGAGTTTTAGTTTAGAATATAAATGTAATGGAATGAGGATTGTTAGTGATTCTGATGAGGTCTCCGGAGGGAGACGAAAGCGCTTAATCCAGTTTGCTTGTATGACCTACTATATGTCGATTAAAAGGTTTCATTTGTTCTAAATCTTGGTTTGGTTTATTGGTAAAACCGCCTACTTCACAAAGGGAAGACAGCCTTCATTGCACCGGAACCATATTAACTATTTTTTGTGCTGCTTGTACTTTGGTTTGGTTACTTTCTGAAAATCATGTTATAAAGAAATTATGGAGAAAAAGTCATAGAACAGTTAGCAGCTATAAATTCTTTGTTTGTCAGAAAACAGTTGGATGTATAGGAGATTGTTTTTAGATTAGCACTCAGCTTGTCAGTATGCAAGAAGTATTTGCAGGAAGGAACCAAAGCAGTAGGCTTAAATGCCTTCTTTTTCCAATGAGGACAAGCTGCTCATGGGTAAAAAAGACACACATATCAAGATATAATGACTTTAAGAAGCCTGAAGTGAAATTAATACATCAGGTGTCCTTTTCCTTTAGCAGTAACACTGGTTGAAAGCTCAGTGGTACAAATGGTTTTAGCAGCTTACCTAATGGCACCCAAAGGTGTTAGTTGAGGATAGTTATGGGGAGTATATGTTGGCTCTTTGAGAAACTATCAAATCTAATGTTGCTATTAGCTGGTGGTAGGAGATTTTCAACTTCTGTATTTGATTTAAACCAAAATTTAATAGCACTAGGAATATTTGGTAAGGAGTTGTCAATCCAGTTTTGTATGTGAAATATTTTATTTTGCATATCTTTATTGTTGATGTGGGTTGGCTATCTTTTGTTCTTGATGGTAATTTTATAGCAGGGTAGATAGATAACAAATATATTACAGTATGTAAGTTATTGATTGTGTTCCATGTCATCACAAGGAAACAAGTTAATAAAACCAGGTGTGTGTGTATTTGCACCAACTTTTTGAGTTTTTGAAGTAGTTGTATTTCTTTTTGCAGGTAGCTTTGTGTGAAACTATTTCATTTTTAAGAAATGTATTTGCCTGTTGTTAAATATTCGAAGTTTATTATAATGTTAGATTGTGTATTACAGTTATTATGAGGAGGATATTAGATTTAGTAAGATTTGTTACAGTTTTGTGATTTGTGGCAGAGAAAAGAGTTAACATGAAGAAAAAACTGGCCTCAATTACAATACACTCACTTTCACCTCTCAGTTTGTGACCCTTTATAGTGAGAACAGGCTCAGAATAGGTATTCTGGCATCTGGACCTTGTATTAAGCCTGTTTATAGATAGGCCTTACACTGAAGCAAGTCACTTATGCTGAGAGCAAGTCTTTGAGAATCAGGGCAGAATTATACTAAGAGCAACTCTTTTGGAATTTGGCCCTTAGTGTTGACATTTCTGTTATAGTCTTTACTTATCTGTTTTTATAGTTAAATGTACAGAATGCAAATGGAAAGTGTGTTTGGTGTAATGTTTATGTTTTATGTGTATTTCTTTAGTGAAAGTAGTTAGGACTGTAGAAATGCAATGTTATGGCAGTTACTACGGATGGAGCTGAGAGTAGAACAAAAGGGTCTACCAATCAGTGAAGCAGTAGCCAATCAGTGAGCACATGTACTGTACACAGACTTTGGACAGCACATAAGAGCAAAGGCTTTTATAACAGGGGATTCTGTTAATGCAAGGGAACAATCAACTGTTACCAAAGATGCTTCATTTCAATCTGATTCAGCAACTACAATGAAAATATTCCAGTACCCAAGGAGAATGTGTGTAAGACAAATGTCTCAAACTCTTAGAGCAATAAACCTGGGCAAAACCAAAATAATGGGAGACAAAGGCCCAAAAACAAGGACAGGTTTTAATTATTCCTGCTATAAGCTTAGAAAGTTGCTAGTATAGCAGCTTTTACATTAACACACATTTTCTGAAGAATATAAAGTCCGAAACTTAAGTAACTGTCCTTATTTAGTAACTTCAATCAGCAATGATTTGCCAGAAAACTACAAAATCTATGAGAAACAGACCAAAAATATGAGGCTAAAATCTGGATAATCTGTGAAAATCTGAAGAGTTAAGAGGTATGGTGTAAGACATGGATGCCTCCAAAATGCTACACAATGATATGAACCAAGCACTGACATGTAGTTGAGCAGACTATAGTGTGTGTGTGGGGGGGGGGGGGGCAGCTGATCATGCCCATGAAGTAGTAAGCCAGACCCCAGCAGTGGAGCTTCTCGTGCTCTCAGTTTATATACAGCACTGTAAACAAATAACAATGGGCCTACTGCAGGGGTCTGAGTGCTAGTACCTCATGATGCACATACTCACTGCCACTTGCTCAAAAATGCAAATGGTCTAACTCCCAAAACACCTAGTCCTATAAAACTGTATAACTCAACAAGATCCATAACTCTGACCTTAAAACTCCAAGCCAATTATTGACCCATGTCCTTGCTTCCTTACCTTAAAACTATAGACATTGGCTAAACCTAAATTCCTTGATCACTCCCTAAACCCAAGCATCACTTCTTACTGCCGAATCCTAAAATTCTCCTTGGTTCGTTAAGGATTAAGCCCTTTCCCAATCACTGCCAGAATCTTTACTCCAGCCCTCTCCAGCTACTTGTTTAGAATTTGAGTGTGAGCGGCAGCCTCCATTTATTTATTTATTTTATTTATTTATTTAACATTTGTTGACCAGCAAAGTCCGACTAGGACAGAGCCTATTTTCAGTGGAGGCACAGGGAGAAATACTCCAGACGCATGTCTTTGGAATGAGCTACATGAACTACAAGATGCTGAAGTCCACAGTTTCCAGACTGTGGTCTTTGAGTGTTTGTAGTAAAACAGAGAAAAAACAGATGCAGTATAACTAAAGAGGAAAAAAGAGTTGCATAAGTACCAACAGTAGAAATGTGCAGTGCTGTACAAATAGATGAATGTGTGTGTGTGTGTGTGCGTGTGTGTGTGTGTGTGTGTGTGTGTGTGTGTGTGTCTACACACACACACACACACACACACACACACACACACACACACACACACACACACACACACACACACACACACACACACACACACACACATATATATATATATATATATATATATATATATATATATATATATATATAGTTCTACTTTATATCATTGTCTGACAATAAGCGAGATGACAGCATCTAAAGTTTAGAACAGCAAATTCTCAGAACTGTGAATTTCACCTTCGGGAAACTAACCATTTGGTCACAACTGGCAAAAAAAAAAAAAAAAAAAAAAACTAAAGAAATTAAACCCACCAAACTGGGGGCTTCTCCCCCCACACCCCTCCTTCTTAAGTATTCCAACTCCGAGAATGCACTGCAGTGGCAAAAAGGGCAAAAGTCATCAGTGGTGGCCAAGTGCTTAGTTCCCAAAGGTGAAATCTGCCATTCCGAGAATTTGATGTTCTAAACTTTAAATGTTGTCATCTCACTGTTAAGCAAGTCGACGTTATGGTCAGATGATGTTATAAAGGGGAACCATATATATATATATATATATGTATATACCGGCACTACCAACTGTCTGAACTTTCCCCATTTCTGGACCTATGTTAGTGCTTGTTCCTGGATCCAGAGTAGTAGGAAGTAGTAGGGAGTTTCAGCATTTGGTGCTATATTCTTGCTTGTTGATATTTGGATGACGACTTCCGAGAAAAGGTTGTGTAATATGTATACTCAACCTTTGGAGTGGCGAGAATTTGATAGGAAACCTGCATACACACACACACACACACACACACACACACACACACACACACACACACACACACACACACACACGCACAAACACACACATTTATATATATATATATATATATATATATGTAATATAAATATATATACATATTATGTATATATATATATATATATATATATATATATATATATATATATATATATATATTTATATTACCACCACAACAAGCAAGAATATAGCACCAAATGCTGAAACTCCCTACAAGGGTAAAAAACCCACTCTACAAAGCCAAGAACACAGCATCCATGGGACCTGACAACATCCCAGGCTGTGTTCTACATGCACTAGAAAATAAACTGGCACCCCTCCTAAGTACCATATTCAATTATAGCCTCACCTCAGGCTTTGTGCCCACTGAATGGCACACAGCAACAGTTATCCCACTCCCCAAAGGGGGAGCCACCACAGACCCTGGGAACTACCGCCCCATTAGCCTGACGAGCCTGGTCTGTAAGGCTATGGAATGTATCATCATGGAACTTTTAAAGAATAACATTGGTAATCTCCAAACTCTGGACCCTACCTAGTTCGGGTTTGTAAAAGGCAGATCATGTCTCCTAAACCTGATAGACTTCTTTGAAGTGGTCACCAAAGCCGTAGATGAGGGTAAGGTGATTCACACAGCCTATCTAGATCTCGCCAAGGCTTTCAACACCATCCCCCAGTCTGGAATTAGAGATAAACTCAATAAACTAGGTATAAATCCCTATGTCACAAGATGGGCTGCTAAGTGGCTCACTGACGGAACCCACACGGTGAAAGTAGCAGACTCTAAATCCAACTTCAGACCAGTGACAAGTGAAGTACCACAGGGTTCAGTCCTACGTCATCTCCTGTTTGGTATCTACTTCTCTGATGTACAGGCTAACACAGAAGGTCTTTGGCAAACAAAGTTTGCAGATGACTGCAAACTAGGAGCCATAATCAAAACTCCTAATGATGTGGACATCCTACAAAATGGCCTCACTGAGACAGATGCCTGGTGTCAAAGCCATGGCCTCAATTTGAGCTCAATACCAAAAAGTGCATTGTCACCCCTTTTGGTAAAAACTCTGTACCCCACATAGGCGGTAGTCTACTTAACACCGAAAGTGTGATAAGAGACCTTGGGACACAGGTGGACAGTAGACTCTCCTTTGATAATCACATCACCACAGTAGTTAGGAAATCCTTCTACATGGCACACCTCTTCACAAAAGGCTTCTCATCCAGGAAAAAAGAGGTCATTGTTCCCCTCTACTCATCACTCATTAGACCCATTATACAGTACAGAGCCCCTTTTGGTATGTACCTCACAAGACATCTACAACAGCTGAAAAGGTCACAGAAATACCTCACAAAGAGGATTACCGGCCTCAAACAGTTGCCCTACACAGACCGTATCAAAAAACTCCAGCTTTACTCTGTCGCATATTGCCTACTCAGAGGTGATCTCTGCCTAACATACAAAGCTATGTCAAACCCAGAGCTGTTGGACATGCTCCATGTAAAGAAATCCCAATCCCTCCAAGCTACACGCACTAAGGACCTAAAATTGGTCACCACAATAAACAGAACATGCTGGAGGGATAGATTCCTGTCCCAGAGACTTTCCATACTCTGGAACAAACTACCTATCTATATAAAACAAAGCTTTTCATTAGCACTCTTCAAGAAAAATCTTGATGATTGGATGGGAGATAGGAAATTCACCCTGGGGATCACTTCTGTGGCTCTGTTTGACAGGGGCACAGGAAAATAATTTTCTTGGTTGGCAAAAGTCAGGGTATTGTTTGGCTAGGCTTATATAGGCCCTAGGCCCAATAGCCTAGTACCTACCTATGAACCTATAAACCTATACATATATATATATATATATATATATATATATATATATATATATATAGTTCAATGTCATAACACTGAAACTCATATAAGGTTGAACTCATATCACTAAAAATCATAACACCAAAATCTCATAACACTGAAAACATTCACTACAAGAAGTATATTCTAAAAGCATGTCTTTTCAGGAGGCAAGCCCCCTGCACCCGCCACACCCTTACTTATCTATACTAACTCAATGATCGCACAGCTGTGGAGAAAACAAAAAAATACCACACACAGTGAATCAGTGCTTAAGAGCAAATTTGGGCATCTATAGATCTAGGGATACAACATGATGCTGAGCATTGCAATTCACACATAGTGTGCTAGGCTTACATCTCTAATAGCTCCTTTGATAAGAAATGAAAGCATTGCATACATTTTATACAATCATGCACAATTCTATATTTTTTCGGTTTCATGAGTTTTCACTGTTATGATAGGAGCCCATTTATATACATACATACATACATATATATATATATATATATATATATATATATATATATAGAGAGAGAGAGAGAGATAGATATATATGCAATAATACACACACGCCTACACAAGCTATCTATACATATATATATATATATATGTGTGTGTGTGTGTGTGTGTGCGTGTGTGTGGTGCGTGTGAGTATTTATTTATTTATTTACATATAGAGATAGATAAATGTAAGCATATAATGTATGTATTTAAAACATTGACACAGTTCAGCTATCAGGATAACAGTGCTGCCAGTAGTATACTAAACTACATAGCAATGCATGAAACATCAGTTGTGGCCAAGTATGTCAAACACAATACTCATTTCAGCAGTTGCCACATTGATGTACTTACCATGCATGATTATTATCAGGTTATAATTGTAGTATTAGATACATGTGACAGTGATAACACTTTAAACATTTATGTGTATATGCTAAAAATACTGTAATGAAAGGATATAAGATATTATAAGATTTTAAAGTACATGTTTTCATTGAATATTAACTTTTAGCCTTAAGAAAAAGTACATTAGCTACTAATTAAACAAACTAAATCATGTAGTATTATATTTAATACCTTAAGGTACTAAGGCTGTTGGTGAGGCAACACTTGTATAACTTAATTACTTCTCACAGTTTCAAACTTCATTTACTTTTCATTGAATTGCTTGTCATTGCACACTAAAACGTTGCATTGTATCTTGTAAATATCACATAGAATAGACTGTTCATACCTCGCATGATAACTTGTTTGCTCCTGCAGGCTGCTTATCTCAAACTAAAACAAGTTACTAATGAAATAAAACAGAGCTAGTAACTTCACAAATGCAAGAAAGACCCCTTGTAGATTTAATCCAGAACAAAATATCCATATGTCTTATGATTAATTGTTTGCACCTGCAGCCCCCCTGTCTGTAACCAAAAGCATGTGCTAATAGAAAAAAGCTGCTAGTAGTTTGCAAATGACAGAACAAACTATCATTATTCATGCTTTTTATCATTTCTTCTTTTTCAAGCCAATTTGCTTAAAAAAGTGTCTGTAACTTAAACTTAGGGTATTTGTCTAGACATCTACCACTATAAAAAAGGAAATCATCATCTTCTGATTGTACATATGATCTACATCCATCAGCAGCCCAGGATCCCACATAATATTAACTTTAACGTGTTTCTTTTCAGCATTTCTTGTTGGGTTATAGTGTAAAGCCTATTACAGGGCAACTAAAAAGGAGTTCAATTACTTACTGTACTGAATTCCCACTAAAAGTATTTCATCTAAGCATCTCCAGTGGCTAATTTCCTGAAGCCTAAAAAAACAGCCAACCATTAACCCTAGTAATTATAGACCCTTTAGTCTTACTAGCATCCTAATCAAAGCTATGCAATGTATTATCTCAGACCTCATTAATCAGTGCACTGAAAACCTTTTAAATCTGATGTGTTTTCTTAATACAATTATTAACATGCAAATCAAATTTCAGTCGGTCATCTATCATGACCCCTAGAAGTTTTGTGTTGGGTTCAACTATGATAGGTGTTTTATTTAAAGAATGGATAGCAAAAGTGGGTTTAAGGTGGTTTAGGTTTTTGGGAAGAAAAAGTAAGAGTTTTTTTTTTTTTATGATTCAGAATTAGCTGGTTATTAGAGAGCTAGCTTTCAACAGAGTTGAAGGATTTCTAAGTACCAGACTTTAAGTCAGAGAGGGTGTCTGCAATGCTAATGACTATAGAGTCATCAGCATATTGTAAGAGGGATGACTGAGGGCAGAAGGTATGGAGTAGATTAGTAAAGAAATTGAAGAGTAGTGGTCCCAAGAATAGACCCTTGAGGAACACCCATGTTGATAGGGAAAGGAGGGAAGAGACTAGAGAGACATTTTACTGATTGCAGTTGATCTGTGAGGAAACTAGTAATCCAGGCAATGGTAGAGTTGGAGAAGTTAGGGTTAGTGAGTTTGTCCAGAAGAAAGGCGTGAGAGACTGTATCAAATGCTTTAGAGAGATCTAGGAATAAGCACTAGTTTATTGTTATCTCTGGCTAGAGAAATAGTGCTGATAAAGGATAGGAGGGTAGGGGTGGTGCTATGTTTTGGACGAAAGCCATGTTGTGTTGGGGTGAGCAGATTTTCTTGAAGTAAGTGTTCCATGTCTTACGTATGCGTGCATTTTTCTAATATTTTTGAGAGAGGTGACAGGATGGCTATGGGTCTGAAACTGGAGATTTCTATGGAGTTACCTCCTTTGAGTATTGTTAGAGTATAGAATTCTTTCCAGATAGAGGGAACTTTTGATTCAGAGATAAAATGGTTTATCAGTATAGAGACTAAGAGGGGTAGAGAGTCTGCTGCTATCTGAAGGAAACAGGGAGGTATATTATCAGCAGATGTAGAACAGGGTTTTAGTTTGCAAAGTAGAAATTTAATGTAGCTGGTAGGTATTTGTTTAAGGGAACATATGTTAGTAAAATTATGACTAGAGAAGGGGTCAGGTAGACTTTTAATGTTAGAATTAGAGGGGACTGGACATATTAAATATTAAAAGTGTAGTATAGTTAATTTCAGTAAATGAAACCTTTACACATACCATATATATGGCATACCTCACCAGTCAGACACTTTTGTAAAGGATTCAAGCACTTTTGTTGATAACTCCTTTTCTTTTGACTATCATACCTCCACAGTAGTTAGGAAAGCTTTCTATCTGATCTATCTAATTTTCAATGGTATTTTCTCTATATTCAAAGTAGTTGTTTGCCCTTTACTTGTATCTCTTCAGACTCATTATTGACTCTTTTAAGGTAAACCTTGATAATTAGGTGAGTAGTTTCAAAATTTTCTCCTGGTCTGTTTTGTTTTGCCATCTTTGAGGCTAGAGGGAAATTCCGAATATGGGTGATTAGCTAGGTTTGTAATGGTCTGCAGATTGATTGCCTAGTGTTTGCCTATGAACCTACAATATCACTAGCATATACAGCACTCACTGTCACTTTCAAAATACATTTGACTGCATACTATATAGAATTACTTTACAATATAGCATGCAAGCCTCATCATGAAAATTTATACAAATATTAAAAAGAACAAAAAAGTTTTATTTACAGTTACTTACTTTGTCCCTCCACTGCCCTTTTTAAACATTAATGACATAAAATGGGGTTTACACACGATAGTTCACCAAACAGTTCATGACACTCAGCAAACATCCATTCTTTGGCAGAGACACATTTCATATGTGTAACCCCATATCTAGTAGGATTGCTCACCCTTTATTCACTAATTTCACATTGTTGCTGTTTTTTCCTTGCCTTTCCTGCCCATCTTGATCTCCTTTAGCATCGGTCTTGGGTCCATGTCAAGGTATTCTCGATTATTTTAGTCACATCCTCAGCTATTTTGTGTCACTCAAATATTTATCTTAGGAACAATGGAGAGGAGATGTCTAATGGCATTGTTATTATCAGACAATTAAGAAGCAGAATTCCCTTCAGTTTGCTAGCTTACCCTTTGTTTCTTACATTTTGTTTGATTTTCTGTTAAATTTATGAGGATTAAAGTTTCATACTTCTATTTTTTTTAAAAGTATTTAGATGTAAAATGTGCTATATTGCCTTTTAGGTGAATTAAAGTGATATTTTAAAATTTTCCTTTTGCTTGGCATTTATTCCCCAATATTTTTGGTTTTGCAGTGATTATTCAGTAAAGATTTTTGAGAGCTATGGTAGGCTTCAAGGAACATCTCTCACCACAAAAAATTCAGAAGGATTCTTTTTAGACTTTGAAGCCAACTGATGCCAACCACTTCTATTAAATATTGTATTGTAATCATAAGAACCATAGAACCCTTGTGTTCCTTGCTGTTAACTATCTTCAGGCTCTACCAACCTTTTCAGGGAGGGTAAGGACTCTAAGTCTTAGAATACATTTTAGGCCACCTACCAACTTGTCTAAACTATGTTTGAAGACTGAAATGGAGTCACATTGTTTGACATGTAAGGGGAAATGCTGGGTTGTTAACCTCTCTCTCCATTTAGTTTTGTCTATTAACTGTTGTAAATCAAGATCTGTTGTCCTTTTGTTGTTATAGTGATATACCAGCAGCCTTATTAGAAACCACAAGCATTAGTTCTGCACTTTTGATCAATCTCTGGTCTAGATTCTTCTGTCCTGCTATGAGCCATTTGTTAGAGCTTTCCTGACCTTCCTGAACAGTGTTTTAGTAAAATTCTGTTCGGATAATAAAAATGCTCAGATACTTCAAATTATTTTTCAAAATTCATAGTAATTAATACTTTGATCTTCTTTAAAGACTTCCTCAAATCTAGTCACCCTGTGTCAACTCACAACTACTTATACCCTTTAATACAATAAAGAAGAAAATGCTCAGTCACTCATGATTATAGATTTCTAAATTAATACTAGTTTTTTGACCAGAGGACCATTAGTAGCTTAGCCACAATATGCCAAATCATAGGTGCCTTGACATGACTGATTTATACATAGTTTGAACCCCTTTCATTCAGGGCTAGAGTGTTCCAAGCTGTGGGGTATTTACAACTGCCCATCAATTAATCCAGGTTATGCTTAAAGAGGGTCAGGGAGCTACATTGCTTTATATCCAAAGCAAGTCTATTCCATAAATGAGGGATCTTCTAGGATATATAACCATCTCATTAGACGGTACTATTTATGTTTTAGTGGGATGTAAGATGTCTTGAGTTGTTGTTTAGTGTGGTGTTAGTTTTGCAGGCAGCGTAAGTCCTGATCCCTTTGGACTGCATAGGCTAGACAGAGGTTAGACAGAGGTCTCATTTCAAAAGTCTATAGGAAACAGAAAAGACAAATTAATTTAAGATGGTCTAGGTATCTCAAGGAAGACATACTCTTAATTATCTTAGTGAGAAAATGCTGCATTCTCTCAAGATGGGTCATATGTTTAGACAAGTACATACCAAAAGGGCCATTATACTCTATTATGGGACTCATAAACAGATCAAACAGAGGAATGATAACTTCCTTAGATCTGGAAGAAGTACCCAGGGTAATTAGTCTGGCTGGATAAAAGATTTCCTAACAGCAGTAGATATATTGTTATCAAAGGTTATTTCATTGTCAGTGAAACTGTCCTTCCCTAATGACTGAGTCAACTTTCAGGGAGGTGCTCCCTCTGTGGTAGGTACATGAGTGCTCAGTTTTGCTAGAGGACACAATGCTGCATTTCTTGTCATTTAGCATTAGGCTGTGGACCAGGCACAACTTACTGGTGCATGTTAGTCCCTCCTACATAATCTAGAACTTAGATGAGGAGTTAATGATGGCTCCAAGTTCATAGGCTCATAGGTAAGCACTAGGCGTGGTGCCCCTGAGGGACATTTTATGCCTAGCCATGTTCCCTTTTTGTGCTCAAATAAACCTATCTCACTTAGTTAAAGACTGGCCTTACCCATCCCATGGTTGATAATTATATATTATCTTTAATGAAAATAACAGGGATCATACCATAGATAATTTGAGGCACGCATGCAGGGATAAAACATTTGGGAGCTACCTGTATCCATTAGTAGTACATGGAGCAGTCCTAGATTAAATTTTCTGTTTCCATCCATAGATTCACATCATGCTTGAATATGGCCAGGGATGAACTTTGTTTTACATGGAGGGGGGAGTCTGTTTCAGAGCAGTGGTATGATCTGCAAGGTATACCTGTCCATCCAAACCATTCTGTTGATGTTGATGTAGCAGAATGAGTTTACACCAAGTATTTATGATGCCATTTGACTTGCTTATGTGCCATAAATCCATCAGTACTGGGTCAGAGGTTTCCTTGTATGTTAGACACAGGACACCTCTTTGCAATGTTATATACTAGGGCTTTCAGTCTATCCATTTGTTTAGGCCTTGTATCATTTTAGTAAGGCATTCCAGGTGCTGCATGCGTCTGGACAGATACAAGCCAAAGTGGGTATTATACTTAATGACTGGCCTAATGAGGGCTGAGTAAAGGGGGCGCATCCCTTGATCTAGACACAATCCCTTTGTTTATAAGCTGTGCGATATAGAAGGACTTTCTTATGACAACAGACATATGTTGGTCAAAAGTTAGGTCACTGTCCACTTAAATTTCCAAATCCTGAGCAACTAAAGCTTAAAAAGCATATTGTCACAGTGGAAGTTGTCTGGGGTACATGACTTTACAAATGACACAGTAATGCAGTTTTATGGCATTTAGATTCAGTCAATGATTTTGGCACCAGTTATTTAGCTGCAGCTAACCTTACTGCAGGATGGCTAAGTCATTTGGGGATTCAGTTACAGCAACTAGCTTGCAATAATTGTAGTCAGCCAGCTCCCTTTGGTATTGGCTTTTACTTCAGAAAATTAAATACCAAACATGACAGGCCTTAGCACAGTATCATGGGGGAATCCAGTGGTGACTGGTTTCTTTGTTTTATTTTGTTTTCCTGTGTCCTATCTGTGAGCCAGTTGGCAATCCTATAGGTGACACAGGGTTTTTCTCCCCAGTTTATTTAGTTTTTTACTATGCCCAAAAAACGGATAATGTGAAAAGCTTTGGCCAGGTTGAGGTATGCAATGTGTACTGTTTTATCTTCATCAATTGCTTTGGTGACCTTTAAAAAAGTCCACCATGTTTAGTAAGTATTACCTGCCCTTGATGAATCCAAACTAAGATAGGTATGGTGTTTAATGGTTCTCTTTGTCCTTATTGATTAGTTCCATGATATTACTTTCCATGGCTTTGCATAAGAGGCAGGTCAGATGTATGGGTCTGTAATTGCCTGAGTCTGAGGAATGCCTCGTTCATGCTGTGGAATGACTGTAGCTGTTATCAATTCACTTAGTACAAACCTGAATGGAGGCTGACATTGACCAGTGTTGTTAAGGGGGTGGCTAAGTTGTGCTTTATGCTATTTAAGATACATCCAGGGATGTTGTCAGGACCCAGAATGCAGTATTCTTAGGTTTTTGTAGTGCTTTTACAACTTGGTCTTGAGTGACAACTGGAGGAGAGACAGTTTCAGGCATATCTTCAGGGACAGATGGAAGGAAGAGAGGGGAAAGTTGGAGCTGAATTTATCAGTAAGTAAGTTTGCTATATCTTTAGCCCCGGTATAGGCAATTTTGTTCACAATCCAGTCAGCACAATGCTGCATTGTGCCTCTGAGATTACAAACAATTAAAAAAAGACCTTATGATTGTCTTCATCATCCCAGGGTTGTCCTCTGTCACCCTTATTGTCAGAGGGTATAAATAATGGGGATTATGTGGATAGACTCTTAATGATCTACTGCACCACTTATTTATTTATTTAGTTAAACACACTTTATTGCCAGGGGTAGTCCCACTAGGCCAAATGGCCTCTTTTTCAGGGAAGATACAAGGTGGTACTCAGACTGACTAAAGGAAAAGCTTGCCAGAGCACCAGAAAACCTCTCTTTCTCTTTTCGGATGGTAGCTTACACAAGAGGGTTGCTGCTAGTATTTGGAGAACAGCACTCAAGAAGCAGAATAACAGAGATGAAAGGAGATGAAGCAGATGTAAGTGAATTCGAAGGTGGAGGTTTGGAGACTCCCCTTTTGAGGGATCTGATGAAATGTGAAGAACTGAATTATGGCAAGGAAATGAACTGAAGTGATATGATGTATCAGTCGTTGGAAGAGGAGATGGAAGGTCTGATGTTGGCTATACTGGAAGAAAATTAAAATCTACTGGTATGTGAGAGAAGGCCAGTGGAGGAATGGGTTTTGAGGTATACTCCTGCAGCAGGATGGTTTGCAAAATAAAGAGAAGAAATTGTCACATGCAGACATTTTAAATTAAAGCAAAAGAAGAGAAAAAAAGGAAGATGAAATAAGACAGAGAATGTCAGATAGAAGTTAAAATCAAAGAAGACAACCTGTGGTTATGATTAAAACTAATAATAACAAGAGTATTATCAGATATGAAACTGCGGACAATGTAATATTGCATTTAGGTTTTCAGTTGAGACATTAAAGCATTAATTTCATTAAGAACAGAAGAATTTTGCAAAGTGATTTTTGAAACTTTTACCTTACTGTACAAGTTTATAATGTTTACAAAAAAACCCTGATATGCCTTGGAATAAATACATATTTCAAAATGTCGGATTGCAGTTAAAAAGGAATATTTTGTGCAGTTCCAGATTTCAGACATTGATTTTTTAGATCTGAAAACTTTGATTTTACTGTTTGCAGAAATATGCATGATATAAAAAATGCACGATGAAAGAAATGTATGGAGAGGGGGTGGGAAGTATAGGTAAAAATGAATATGTATAATAAAAGAGTGCAACATGTTTCAAATTTAGTGACCATAAACGAGGAAAAGGGAAAATGATGGGTATTGGAGGAAACCCACAGCTACTTTTTTTGTAAGAAGAATCACATTTAGTGCAAAACTGTAATGAAACAAGATGCGCCTAGTTTAGGGAGAGGATGTACTTTCAAGAATTGTAAGACATTATGTGGGGAATATAATGAATATGGATATTTCTGATTTGACTGACCATTGTCAGAAAAAAAAGGATAGATGAAGAAAGTAATGAAGAAAGGCAGTAGGATGAGAATATTACTGTAGAAATGTGTGAGGAGGAAATTGCTGCAGAAGAAAAGAATAGCAAAATTAAAGGAACAAGTTAAAATATAGGCAGAAAGTTATTAAGTGCAAGAGGAGAATACACATTAAGTGTGGGAAAATGATGGATGAGAAGAATAGGAGTTGGAGACAACTGAAGAAGAAAGAACTGACTGATGAAAAATTAATCAAGGAGAAAAAATAAAATGGGGGAATGATATAACTATGTTAGCAAATAATGTAAGTAGCAAAATACATTACATATGGAGACTGCTAGGGATTGAGTGATGTAAAGCACTTGATATTGAAGTCATATGTTTACTTGATATAAGATTTGTAAAGGAAGACAAAAGGAAAAGTGATGAAGCAGTTTAGGGAAGGAGTTTTTTGGTCAATATGTGTTCAAGAATGTGCATTTTGATAAAAGTGAGGAATAAAAGTTATAATATGTAATATGTTTGTATCTGCAAAGGTGGAAATACATAATATTAGAAAAGGACAAAGGTGTAAAAGGTTAATAATGATACATCATCATAAAAAAATGACTGATAGAAAAAATATATTTTCAGAATTTGTTTTTTTTTTCTTTTTTTTTTTCAGTAAATATGTCAGTACTAATGGTAGGATATTATAACTGTAATGTAAGGAAGGAAAGAGGAAAATAGGACATGTGGTAGGATATTATAACTGTGATCTAAGGAAGGAGAGTGGAAAATAGGACCTGATGTTAAAGTGGTGAAAGACATGATGAAATATAGAAATTTAGCATTATGGAAAGATATAGAATGGGCTTACAGAATGGAATTTTTTAAAGTAGAATTGCAGATTGTGAGATAATCAAAGGATATGAAAGATTTTAGAAGGGAATTGAAATTACTGAATTTTCTAATCACAAAGCAGTATAGGCTACGGTAGGGGAAAATATAGAAAAAAAACTAAACGAGGGAAAAGAAATAAAAAAACATAACTTGAGAGATGAGTAAAAATGGTTAAATGAAGAAAGTTTAAAATATTATAGGATGAGCATTGGACCTTGATTGTATTTTATGATGGCTGGAGTCACTGGTAGAAAGTTTATCAAGAAAATATAGCAAAGGTATTTTTAGAGGTTGAAAGAAGAAGGAATAAGAGGGAATAAGAAAATGGAATAGAACAAGACAATAAAAAGATAAGTAATATGGTGAATAGTATGAAAAATAGAAAAAAAATTAAAAAAATGTGATGTATAGACAAAGATGTTTCTTAAATGGAAAAAAAGAAGCATCATTGTTTCTATGCAAAGCAGTAAAAGCAAGAAATGAAAAGAGGGAGGCAATAATCAATAAAAAAGGGAAAATGTGTAGACAAGAAAAAATTATGGAGGTGGTGGAAATGTTTCTTAGTAAACCCTATGAGAAGGTACATGTAGAAGAAGCAGACAATTGGAAAGTGAAAAAATGGAAGATTTAATAAATATTTAGAAAAGGAAATTAAAATGGAAAAAATATGAGAAAGAATGTAGAAAGTTGTATCAGGACTGGATGGGTTATATTGTGGATATTGTAATGCGATAGATGAAAGGGAAACTTTTTTATTGAGATATTAATTTGTTGGCTCAAGAGTAGAATAAGAGAAGGGTGATAATTAAATTTCTATGGAAAAAATATGATAAAAAGGACACAAGCATTGGAGACTGTTAACCTTAGGAAATACAGGAAAGTTATAGGGGAGTAGAGTGTATGGTATAAATGGATGAGATCTGAACAAAATGCTAAAAATGGTGAGAAAATAAGGAAGTAAAATAACTTGTGATGTAGAAAACAGTTTTGATAGGGTGAGATATGAGACATGACAATGTGGATAATCTTAGAAAACATATTAAAAAAATAAAATCATGTTATGAAAATTCATGGGATAATGCCAGGGTAAATGGGTGGTTGGATGGGGAAATAAGTATTAGTACTGGTATAAAACAAGGATGACTACTGAATATGTGCTTGTATTAGATGGAAATGCAATAATATGAACAAGTGCATATGGAGTGAAAGAAACAAGATGAAAAATAGGGAAATGAATAGTATTAACTGTCTGCTTGTAAGATGCTGATGGTTTAATTATTATTTCTAAAAAACATGGGTTGAATGAAGGAGGTAGTGATAAGAATTGAAAACGTTGAAAAATGTGGTTTACAGTTAAACAGGTTGAAGAGTAAGGGATTTGGGGAAGTTAAAACAATAGATGGAATATATTCCACTCGATGAAGGTGTACACAAATTTAACTCACTTTTCCTGAATATTCTCAATAGGCTGGCTCCAATGAGAACAGAAAAATAAGAAATAGCCAGACTCCTTGATTATCTACTCAAAGCAGGCATGTAATATATAAAAGAGAAAGGGCAATGAAAGAATGGTTGAAATATAGACCTCCCCAAAATCTGCAAAACTTTAAAGAACTATGCAACTGCACCAAAAGACAGATTACTGCAAACAAGAAAATATACTTTGGTAACCCCTTATTAAATCAGTCTTCTAGCCCTAAAATATTTCTAGTCTTCTGTTAATAATATACTCCACCCTGGAACATCCACCACTCCTAATCCTGCTCCAAGTAACACTTTCTCAAAAACATCTTCTCAATTAAACACACACTTTATAGAAAGCATTCAAGTCCTTATTAAAGACTTTCCTCCTGACAGTCCTGACATGAGCTCTACTCAAACACCAAACACCCACTATTTCACCATAAAACCCATCCCAATATCTTACAACAAATTGCTACTTCTTAAATTGAAACCCTGTTCTACTTCAGTAGGCAATCTCCCATCAGAATACCTCAGGCTGGCTGGCAGTTTCATAGCCTATCCTGTGTATCTTCTAATTAACAGATCTTTCAAGGAATCATTCATTCCTTCTCCATGGAAACAATTATTCATCATCCTCTTTCATAAAGGATGAACCTCATTTGATATAGCCAATTTCAGATCTGTCACCATATTATCCCCTTGTCAAAAATTTTGAGGAAGTGCATATACTAGCAACTTCTTCAGCATATTATTTTACAAAAGTTGCTAACCCCCACCCAGCATGGTTTTAGACCTGCCTATAGCACTGTATTTCAAATGCAATATTTGTCAGCATGGAAGGAGATGATCAACCAACCACGCTGCTTTGCCAGTGATGGTCTGCACCTCTCCCCTATTGGCTTTCGAATATTAGCTAAAACATTGTATTCCCAAATAGTGCATTTTTAGGCACTGCCAAACTGAAACTACTTCCAACATAGCAAATCAAAACCAAGAAAATCTGAAGGTATTACTGCTCAATGCTAGGAGTCTAAGCAAAACAATTCCACTCCCTAGAAGCTCTATGTACCCTAGAGAATTCTGGTATCTGCGCAGTTACTGAGATGTGGTTTAAAGCCAAGCAGAACACACCAGCAGTGCAAGGTTATAATGTCTTCCACACATTTAGACCAGCTAATACACAGACAGAGACTAAAGGTGGAGGTGTCTCAATTTACATCAAAAATAAATATACCTTAAGGCCAATCAAACAGGACAATGTACTTGAGCTGCTACATGTTCAAATCACCATAGATAAAATCCAATACCTCTTCTTTGCAAGCTATACATTCCCCTCTATGACCCAGGAAACCCATACCACGTGTTTAACCTTATTTGAAACACTCTCCATCCAACCCAATACCATATTCATGGATGACTTTAATTACCTCACTATTAACAGTGAATCCTATATGACACCAAATGTACAGGCACAGAGATTCCTGGATTTTGTAAACACACATTCCCTGGACCAAATTGTCAATACACCAACCAGGGGTGCAACCATACTGGATCTAGTCCTCACTAACATGGGACAGTACAGCAAACCCCCTACTCTAATGTCTTCCCTGGTAAAATCAGACCACAAAATGATGTCCTTTGAAGTAAAAATAAAACCTGAACTCCCAGCTTAATCTGTAATATTCAAGAACTACCCTAATGCTAACTTCCCGCTATTAAGTGATAACCTGACAACATTTCAAGCCCCCATAAACCATAGGAACACTGCTACCTATTCAGAACTGTTAACCAAAACCTTGTACAAGCATGTTAAAAGTTGCACAGAGGCAGCTGTACCCACCAGGAAGAAGTATAGAACTAACTCAAAAAAAAACAAGCCACCCTGGTGGAATTACAAAATCAATAGGCTGTAAGACAATAGGAACAAAATTATGGCAAAAATTAGGAGGTGCTACTCCCAGCAGAATAAAAGCACTTTCATCAAACTAAACAAGCAAGACAGAGGATGAATAAAGTCTACCAAAGACAAATTTGAGGTAAATTTGGACTCCCAGGCCAAGGACAACCACAAGGTATTCTTTAGCTGTGTCCTCATCCTCAAAGACAATACACAATCTTGTGCAGAGCTCATTGTAAATGGAGCCACCTATACTGAGCTAGAAGGTATAGCAAATGCACTGGCCAATAAATTCAGCTCCAACTTTACCCCTCTCTCTTCCTCATTCAGCTCCGTTACCCCTCTGTCTCCCTCAACCTTCCCTCAGATCATACCATCAAATATAACTACTCCTGCTATGACTAGGGGACAAGTCCTTAATCCTCTCTCTCTCTAAGGCCAAGAAGACTACATCATTGGGCCCAGACAATATCCCTGGATGCCTTCTAAATAGCATTACCTATCAGGCCCTCTGGAATTACTATTTAACTGTAGCCTCCAAACAGGTTTCATGCCTCATGACTGGAGAATAGTCATCCCTCTGCAGAAAAGGTGGGCCATCTACAAATCCTGGAAAATACAGATCCATACGTCTCACTAGTTTTATATGTAATGGCATGGAAGGAATTATCATGGAAATGATCAGTAGTGATATAGTCAACCTCCAGACACTGGACCCAACCCAGTTTAGATTTGTCAAGGGCAGGTCATGCCTACTCAACCTGTTGGACTTCTTTGATTCCAAAGCAATGGATGAGGGCAAAGTGGTTCACACTGCCTACCTTGCCATGGCCAAGGCATTTGACATAATACCCAACTTCGACATTATTAACAAACTCAAGAAGTTAGGTACAAACCCATATCTCACCAGGTAGATAGCTAAATGGCTGACAGACAGGACCCAGGAAGTTAGAACTGGGAATTCTACCTCTACAAATATTTCAGTTACAAGTGGAGTCCCTCTGTGATCAGTCCTTGGACTGCTACTTTTTTGCATTTATGTCTCTGAAGTCAAGGCCAATGCCAATGGTCTCTGGACGACTAAATTTGCAGATGATTGTGAAGTAGGAGCTATTATTGGATCCCACCCTTACATAAATGTTCTCCAGGAAGAGCAGATACAGACAAACAACTTATGTCAGAGCCATGGACAAAAACTAAATGCCAAGAAATGCGTAATAGCATCCTTCAGGAAGTCAAACACCTCTGGTAATTATCATATTGAAAACAAGCCCCTTAGACCTGACCCAATAGTCAGAGACTTAGCAATATACATAGAGAGTAATCTAGACTTTGACCATCATGTGTTTAAAGCAACAAGGAAATAATTATATATTACACAGCTTAAAAACAAAGGTACGGCATCTAAGTCCAAGGAAGTCATTGTTCAACTATATTCAGCATTCATTAGACCTATTATTGAGTACAGTGACCTCTTTGGTATGTACCTAACCAAGCATATCTAACAAATGGAATGTCCAGAGAGGTTCTGCACTAAAAGAATACATGGCATAAGTAAAATGTCTTATGCAGTCTGCCTCAAAGCCCAATCCTTGCATTCTGTCTCCGACAAGCTTTTGAGGAGACATCTATGCCTGGCTTACAGGGCATTGTCAGACCCCACTCTGATAGACCTCCTTCATATCCACAGAACAAACAGCACCACAATTACTAGTTCTAAAGCCTTAAACCTTTCATGTGATATAAATAGGACCTGCTGGAGAGACACTTATGTATCCTAGAGGCTACCCAGTCTCTGAACAGTCTCCCCAACCATGTGAAGCAGAGTTCCTCCCTAGCCTAGTTCATGTGCAAATTAATCCCTGGTTGGGCACCTATGTCTCTAATGGACACAGGCACCCTGTAAATGGCTCATCTCCTAGGCCCCTGCTTGTAAATGTTTCATCTCCTAAGCCTCTTCTTACACTTATCAAGGGTATCAGAACTTGTCAGAGATTTGGGATGCATGGCTAGGCTTAAAAAGGCCCTTGTGGTTATTAACCTAGTAAATACCTTTGAACCCATGAATGTATTTGTAATGATATGGGCAAGCGCGTGTGTCTGTGTGTGTGTGTGTGTCTGTGTGTGTGTGTGTGTGTGTGTGTGTGTGTGTGTGTGTGTGTGTGTGTGTGTGTGTGTGTGTGTGTGTGTGTGTGTGAGTGTAAATTAAATCTTAAAGAGTGTGTGTGTCACCTGCTTGGGGCAGGGACATAAAGCACTGAGGCTGAGGACATAACCCTACAGCTGTACCAGTGGGGAGTCTTACTGGGGACCTGGAGAGAGACAGATAAAGAGACATCCAAGTCCCGAGCTGAGTGTGTTCCTTGCATGCTCTTAAGGGAAACTGAACTTGATGCAGTTGTTATAATTTCTGTGGCACTGTGACTAAAATATAGATGCCAACTGTTAGAGCTTAGCAGTATTCCAACAATGCCCAGCAATCTGTTCAAATGGCACAGGTATAATAGGCATTACATTCAAAGGATTCATAATCTAGTTTCCAGAGCTGTTGTCTGACATTCTGTTTATGACATAATTTATAATTCCTCACCATTAAAATATTTGTATTTGGGCTTTAGTTTTATCTATTCACAAGTGACTTCCAAGTTTCATGCCTAACATTCTGTGAGGGTCTGGTACTACTTTCCTCTTTATTACTTGTATGTATAAGACATACTTGTTTACTTCAATCTAAGACTATGAAGTTGGTTTGACTTTTTTATCAGCTCCCACTATCACTTTTTTATCTGCTTTGCTAAGATAGGATTTTCTCATTTAGCTGTTTTGAAGTTACTATGGCATGTTTTAAATATGCTAAACATGGATCATTTTCCTCTTTTGTTTGGTTCAAGGTAGAAGGTTCATTGCCCTTTCCAGCAAGAATTAATATAGTTTTTTTTTAATATCCAAGTCTTCCTCTGCAAATGGTAGCTCCAAAAAAAATTTGTCTTGAGTTTAATAATGTTTGCCACTATCTGTTGCCTTGAGTCTGTCATATTTGAGCTTTTTGTTTGCTTTGTTTTGTTTTAAATGGACAGAAATGGGTTTAGCACTCTGATCAGATTGTCTTTCTTCCCCTTTTATTCCACTAGTACATTCTTTCTTATTGGCTAATGTCCCCTTTTCAGTATATACCTGACTCTTAGATTTCCTTACTTTTAGGATTTTGTGTTCATTTTGATGAAAAGTTCAGAATTCAGATTATCCTTTGCATTCTACAAGCATTGTCACTGCATTTCTTTGGGTTACACTACTTTAATAAGAGATTTGTTCTCTTCAGTTACTCTTTATCACCTCTGTTCCTTACTTTATAGTTTACAAGATGCAATGTTTTGTTGTTTAACTCCTTTCTCTTCCACCAGCTCTGTTATAGTAGACTAATCAACCATAGGACATACTTATATCTTAACTTCATCTAATTCGATTTCATTGCCTAGATCTACTTCACTATCGGAAGTTTCATTTAAGTCACTTTCAGACTTGTACTTGCATTGTTCCTAAACGTTTGAATTATTAACTAATTTGTGGTTGGCTCATTACCTTCTTTTGTGCTCTCTTCAATGATGACATCTCTGACTTATCATTTAGCCAAAACCATATGATAGTTCACTTAAAGGCTTCTAGCTAACTTATTTAACTTTGTTCTGATCTACTATTTGTAAAGTATCTTTCAGAAGCATGGGGTAGTCTTTGCCCCCCAGACATTTTCATTTTGTGGTGACTACGTTTGTCTGGATGGTTTCTTCTATGTTGATAAACTGTCTTTGCTGCATTCAATTCTTTACCTCATTGCCATAACTTCTTCAGAGCTTTAACTTGCAAAATATATTTCCAAATCATAATACTGTGGATTTGTTAAGATCTTTCTGGTACTGTTACAATATGCAGTCTTATTCTTAAGATGGTCTGAAAAATCTACAGGTATTCTTTTAATTTATTACTGTTTTATTTGTGTGTATGTGTTGGTGAAACCAAATTACATCTACTTTCTGTCTTGTTAATGAATGTATGCCTACACAGACACAGATACACACACACACACACACACACACACACACACACACACACACACACACACACACACACACACACACATACATACTAACTTTTAATTAAGAAGCAATACTTTCTGAAAATATTGTTTATTTCACTAGTTTAATCACTGCCCATTCACGGAGTATTACTTATATACATTTTGCTCCTCTTGTCATGTTCCTTAAGTATCTCTTTCTCAACATACACTGAAACTTTTGCACATTTCTAGCAGTGACGATGTTTCTTTTACTGATACAGATTCTGTCTACAATCTCCATTCTTCCTATCCTTGGCAAAATATTTGAAAAACTGATCAATATTCAGATCGCATAATACCTTCAGGCACACAGAATCCTTTCTCTGCTACAATGTGAATTCTAGTCAAGTAGAAGTACTATCTCTGCTCTGTATACCTTTTACAGATGACATATACATATATACCAGTAAAAGCAAAGGTAAACTAACAAAGCCTCTGTCACAGTGAACCACCAGCTACTAAATAAACTGCCTATTCTCTGTAGGCGACTTAAAATGCAGCTCAGAATCTCAACCTTCGCCCTAGAACCACTCTCCAAAGGAGTACCTCAAGGCTCAGTTCTCTCACCTATACACCTTCTCATTATTTATCTATAAACTTAGTACAGGACTTCCTCATATACGAGTGGTAATCTATGCAGAAGGTCATATACAGATCCAGCCCTTCTCACCCACTCATCAAAACTCAGCTGTAAACAGACATACAAAACTGTCTGTTTGTGTATCCACAGACTTTCTAAATGGAAAAAAACTTAAAGCCATGCTCGTTGGAACCAAACAAAGGCTGGACAGGGTAACTATCAAATGGGCCAATATCCACTCCAGTCATATAGTAACGAAAACTGTGTAGTATTATAAGCACCTTACTGTTTGGCTAGACCCCAGTCTCAACCTATAAAAACACATACAAAACAGTAATGTCAAAGGAATAACTCTGTCCTGTTCCAATAAAATGTCTTTCTTCCTTTCAGTTGAAGGAAGAGCTGTCATTGTTAAAGCAATCATTCTCCGCCAAGTAGAACAGGGTCTCCCCTTTGTGACCACTGTATCAAAAAAAATCTACAAACCACCTGCAATATTATCTGCAGACTTATTACTGTAGCCCCCAAAGAAAAACACCACTGTTTCATCCTTGATAAAACCAAATTGTTAACTTTGGCAGCAAATTACTAACTTAGTGTGTGTGTGTGTGTGTGTGTGTGTGTGTGTGTGTGTGTGTGTGTGTGTGTGTGTGTTTTATATATCCATCTATCTATCTATCTATCTATCTATATAGTAAGGAGGTAATGGTAAATTGAATTGTACAGTGAATGTGTGTATATATATATATATATATATATATATATATATATATATATATATATATATGTGTACATATATATATATATATATATATATATATATATATATATATATAAACATATATACACACACACACACGCACACACACACACACACACACACACACACACACACACACACACACACACACACACACACACACACACACACACACTCACACACACATTGATGGTGTGGTGGCACAGTCCCAATGTTGAGATACTGGAGGGAGTTGGGCAAAAGCCCCCTGTATAATGCTTTATTGTTGCGATGTTTACAATGTCGGCATTTATATGAGAGTTTTTAATTTTGTGATCACACTTAAGTGTGTTGATCATGCAAGTCTCTCATTTTTACACCAGACCTAATATTTCTATATCATAAGGTTAGGCTCAGATCAACCAATATATATATATATATATATATATATATATATATATATATATATATATACATGTGTGTGTGTGTGTATTTTAGCCCACAGTAGATTTAAAGTGAGAAGTATACTTATTTCATTTCTTATTTATTTATATTTGGTAAAGTAGAAAGAAATGTGCTGAAAGCCTCTTTTCAACAGTGAACCAGGTCGAAAAGCTGATAGTATACAAAAAATAAATAAATTATCTAACATTTTAAAATTTCTACTAAGAAAAGAGTAAGAATGAGTATGTGAGACAGATCATTATGTGGAGGAAAGTATTGAAAAGTGGAAGGTTTAAAAGTGACAAATAAGAAAAGCATGGAAAAGAAGTGTGGTTTATTCAGACTGTTAAAACTGCAGTACTTTTCTTTAGTGTTTGTCATGCTTTTCCTGCTATCTGCCATCTATAGCATCTAAGTGCCTCAGTCCAAAATAATGGAAATACATAGCTTGTCTTCACCCCCATCCCAACTGAAACAGGACAGACTATTTGCTTTGCTTTTTTTTTCAGACTACTCCCTCCTCCTTTTCTTCTTTAACTACATTATCTTGCAGCTAACACTTTAGATACTTAACCACACATGCAAATCTCTGCTTACTCTTCCTAGGCTTGTGTACTGCTCACTGTAATTCTCCTTTTCCCTGTATCAGCTTCTATTTCACACTGTTCAACTCATATAGTTAACTATCTATGGAAACTTTATCTTTTTCCATAGCTAAAGCTTACTGATTGCTTTTTCTCAGCTCTGTTACTTTGTTGATTCAGTGATTGGGCCCTGCTCTGTTTGCCCTTGCTATGTTCGGGCTCCCTCTGCTCCGGTACCCTACCTACTATTCCCACCCACCCTCTCCTACTTTACATTTAAACTATCCCAACTCCACCCTGGCACTTCTTCCAACCCATTCTTGGATCAAAATAATCAGAATATAACCTATTCATAGTTGCCCTACAATTAACATCCCTAACTCATTTACTTAAAGTGCTGCTATTCAGCTTGTCCTTTTAGAAATTATGCTACTGTCCTTCCTTCTAGTCACCATTTTGAACATGCTTTAATATAATTGCCTCCCTTCAGTGCCCGTCTTCCAGTGTTTCTATGCACAAAGCCCTCACTGTCTTACTTTGACTATCTCTTTCCCTCAACTGTTCACTGAACTGGGGTCAATTTAACCATTATTGTCTAGCAAACAACATCAAAAACTGAGGTTTATCCTAATAAAGACCCTAATAAGGACCACAAGAGAGAGAGGCATATTAATAATCCAAACCATCTCTTTCTCACTTAGACTATCTCTTTTTCTCAACTATTAAACTGATCTGGCATCAATCAAACCATCATTGTCCAGCAAACAATATCCATGACTGAAGTTTACCCTAATCTTCTTCTTCTTCTTTTGGCTTTTCCTGGTTAGGGGCTGCCACAACAGATCACCTGTCTACTCATGACTGGCAGTGGAGTTTTACGGTGCTGAGTTGCCAGCCCGGCGCCCAACCTTCCACAGAAGACACACACATGCAAGCACGCACACCTAGGGCCAATTTAGAGTGCCCATTCCACCTACAGCATGTCTTTTGAATGTGGGAAGAAACCAGAGCACACAGAGGAAACCCACACGACCACAGGGAGGACATGCAGACTCCACACAGAAGACACCCCAGCCATGGATTGAACCAGAGAACCTATTGCTGTGAAGCAGAAACACTAACCACCACCCACTAAAGTCTACCCCAATAAGGACCCTAATAAGGACCACAAAAGAGAGGCATATTAATAATCTAAACCCTATCTGTCTTACTTTGAATCTCTTTCCCTCAACTATTACAATGAACTGGCATCAATCAAACCATCACTGTCCAGCAAACAACATCCAAGACTGAGGTTTACCCTAATAAGGTCCCTTATAAGGACCATGAGAAAGAGACATATTAATAATGTATGTTATTTACTGTCATATCTAACATAGCTATCCTATTCCTGGATAATAAATAGGTCAGAGTCTCCTGTAGAGAATATACATTCCTACTAGAACTAACAAGTTGCCTAGTAATGTCCTGTATACTAGAAGAATTAGCCTTTGTTTGAGCTCACATCCTTCTTGTCTGTTATACACCATATACACTCTGCAAAAATCCTCTCCTACTTTACCTACTTTACTATACTTTACCTTACCTGCTCTTTGCTGCATTATAAATCTGACTGCATGTCTTCCCCTATAACTTTCAATACATTCATTGTCTGAAACATAAAAACAGTGACAGTTTTCTTACTGAAACATAACAAAAATAATAAACTCAGTACTTAGTATCTTTTTAGGCAGGCTTTTCTACTAGCTACTCCTGCACCTAGTTAACCCCCTGCTTTGAAACTCCTTTTGCAATCTCCCATTTAATTACTATGGCTCTGTAACATTACACCTTCTGCTATTATTTGTTACCTTGCTGTTTCTCCTAACAGACGCTTTTCTAGTGGCATTACATTTTTACTCTACCACATAGGATTTCTTACTTTGCTCACCTCTAAGTCTGCATATATATTTTTATCCTCCCCTTCCATACTTCTTTGCCATTTCAGCTGGTGCAACCTACTCCATTCACACTTGCTTCACTCAGGGTCACTCCGCTCCCCTACCCTACCCCCAAATCCCACCCACTTCCACTATCCTAGTTTTATACATACACAAAATCTTTCTCTTCCTCTGCATAACTCCTCTTCTTCATATCCAAGCAACCTATCATTCTGCTACCCCTTATCTGTCACTAACACCCACTACTCAAACCATACTATCCATGTCTCCATCTATCAAGTTATATCTCTCATCCACTGCACTCCTCAGCCTCCCACTCATTGTTTACACCCACTGCTGCCTCCTATTACACACCTTCTCTTTAGCATTTTTCCTCATTTATGCATATTATATCTCTACAGCTGTCCTCTTTCTTCTCATTTCAGCCTTTTTTCTGCTCCCCATACTTAGCATCCCATATTCTACATACCTATTCAAATGCATGCCTAATTCTCTTTAATTCATTTTATTTTTAATTCATTTTATTCATTATAACATAATTATATATACATATACCATCTATTCTCCATCATTGTTTTCATGACTCTTGTTTCTAATATACACCAAAATATGTTCCACATCTTTCTATCCACACATATACTCCTACTAATTTCATACTTTATACACCATATGATGTCTATCCCACCTATTTCTAAATCCCCTACTCTTATTCATACTGCCTATGTCATTTGCCAGCTGATCACTATTACTATTGCTTCTCCCTTAAATGGCTTACCCCCATCTTGCTTTCAGATATAAAATTCTTAACCCTTCTCCCAACCCATATAAGATAAAATTTAAATTTAATACTAATATGCGCAGAGCTGCAGTAACTACAGAGGGATAAAATTGATCACTCACAGCTTAAAGTTATGGGAAAGAGTAGTGGAAGCTAGGTTAAGAAGGGACGTGAGGATTAGTGATCAGCAGTATGGTTTCATGCCAGGAAAGAGCACTACAAATGCAATATTTGCTCTGAGAGTGTTGTTGGAGAAATACAGAGAAGGTCAGAAGGAGTTGCATTGTGTCTTTGTGGACTTAGAGAAAGCATATGACAGGGTGCCTAGAGAGGAGTTGTGGTATTTTATGAAGAAGTTGGGAGCAGCAGAGAAGTATGTAAGAGTGGTACAGGATATGTACGAGGGTAGTGTGACAGGGGTGAGGTCTGTGGTGGGAGTGATGGATGTGTTTAAGGTGGAGGTGGGGTTACATCAAGGATCAGCTCTGAGCCCTTTCTTATTTGCAATGGTGATAGACAGGTTGACAGATGAGATCAGACAGGAGTCTCCATGGACTATGATGTTTGCAGATGACATTGATATGCAGTGATAGTAGGGACCAGGTTGAGGGGACCCTGGAGCGGTGGAGATATGCTTTAGAGCAGAGAGGAATGAAGGTCAGCAGGGTTAAAACAGAATATATGTGTGTAAATGAGAGGGAGGGTCGAGGAATGGGGAGGATGCAGGGAGTAGAGTTGGTAAAAGTGGATGAGTTTAAGTACTTGGGATCAACAGTTCAGAGTAATGGTGAGTGTGGAAGAGAGGTGAAGAAGAGAGTATAGGCAGGGTGGAATGGTTGGAGAAGAGTGTCAGGAGTGATATGTGACAGACGGGTACCAGTAAAAGTGAAAGGGAAGGTCTACAAGAGGGTAGTGAGACCAGCTATGTTATATGGATTGGAGATGGTGGCATTGATGAAAAGGCAGGAGTCAGAGCTGGATGTGGCAGAGTTAAAGATGTTAAGATTTGCACAGGGTGTGACTAGGATGGACAGGATTAGGAACCAGTATATTAGAGGGTCAGCTCAGGTTGGACAGTTTGGAGACAAAGCAAGAGAGGCAAGATTGTGTTGGTTTGGACATGTGTTGAGGAGGGATGCTGGGTATATTGGGAAAAGGATGCTAAGGATGGAGCTGCCAGGTAGGAGGAAAACAGGAAGGCCTAAGATAAGGTTTATGGATGTGGTGATTGAGGACATTCAGGCGGTTGGTGTGAAAGAGCATGATGCAGAGGAGAGGAAGAAATGAAAACAGATGATCCTCTGTGGTGACCCCTAACGGGAGCAGCCGAAAGAAGAAGAAGAAAACTAATATACCTAAACCCTTAGTATTGTATGCATATTGTAAAAAGATCATATTATGTGGTGATGTCCACTCAAAACCAGGACCCATATGCCTCTCTTCTCCACCCACTCCCTCTTCTACTGTAAAAACATCTACTAAAAATGTAAAAATCATATCCAAGAATATTCAAAGTATAATAAACAAAGTCTCAGAATTTCATTCCTGGTTCACTGTTTAGTCCCCAGACATTATTATTCTTACAGAAACTTGGCTCAAACCATGTACAAAAGACTCTGCAATCCTTCCCTCTGGCTATAATATCATCTGCTCTGACAGATTAAATAAAAAAGGTGGTAGTGTATCAATCATGTTTTCTAAGCATATTTCTGTCTCTCCTTCTTTTATTTCTGTCATTAAATTCCTCTTCACTGAGATCCTTGTCTCTCACTGTAAGTTATATTAACATAAGCCACTTTGCATAATTACCCTATATATTCCCCCAGAAAATAAAATCCCTATTTTGGAAGACATCCTACACTGGGTATCTAGTTCCATTTCTCATGAAATAATAATTCCTGGTGATGTCAATATTAACTGGAAACCTTCACCTCAGAATACCTTTCTACTAGTATCAATCTATATGGTTTCATACAACTCATAACGTCCCATAGTCATTTCAACAAAGCTAAGAGCATTGGGACTAGTCTGGAATGGATCCTAGTTTCAAATCCAAACCTTTACAACACACCAAATACCCTTCCAGACTCCCTCAGTGATCACAATTCCACCTACGTTCAGAGACTAGCAACTCACCATATCAAAAAGCACCTTTATAAAGACTGCCATAACCTCTCAAATTTCAATTCCAAGATTTTAAACAACATCTTTAATAACATTAATTGGTCCATCCTCTGCTCCCTTCCACTGGAAAGTTGTTGTTGTTGTTTGTCTTTTCAGCTTTTTCCCAGTTAGGGGTCACCACAGCAGAACTCTGGTCCACTAATGATTGGCAGTAGATTTTTTTATGGTGCCGAGGTGCCAGTCTGATGCCCAACCTTCAGCAAAGGTGCTCCCATTCATGCATGTCTTTCGGAGGCCACTCGACCATTGGGAGGACATGCAGACTCCACACAGAAAGCACTCCAGCCATGAATCGAACAGGAGAACTTCTTGCTGTGAGTCAACAACACTACTGCTGTACCACCGTGGATTTACTCCCTAACACTGGAACATGCTGTTCTAAAATGTAATACAATATTTCTTGACATTCTCAATAGCCTTGCTCCTATAAGAAAAACGAGTTAAATTTATACAATCATCCAGCTAGCTCCTTCTACTAGACAATTAATGTATGAGAAAGACAAAGCTTAGAGAAACTGGCAAAAATACAAATCTTAAGCTCACCTACAGACCTACAAACAGCTTTGAAACATGACAAAAAATAAGTTACTGCTGACAAGAATTATTATTACTTCAACCCACAGGATAACCAAAAATGCAACCTCCAAAAGTTTTGGTCCACTATCAAAAAAGTATTGCACCCTGGAACTCCCAGTACCCATAATCCTTGTCCAGATATCTCACCCTTAGAAACTCTTTCTAAATTTGACTCTCACTTTATAGACTCAATAGCCACCTTCACACAAAAACCTCTACAGAATCCTGCCACCCCTGACAAATGTCAAAACTCTAACAATGTCATTTTTAACTTAAAATTTGTCTCTACTTCCTCAATATAAAATTTATTACACAAACGTAAGCCCTGCTCACCATCTGTAGACTATCTCCCATATGAATATCTAAAGATTGCTGGCCCATCTATTGCCTACCCAATCTCTGTCTTGATCAATCAATCCATTCATGAGTCATATTCCCCATCTCTGGAAAAAAAAATTACATCATTCCTCTTCATAAAGGGGAAACTCCACTGAAATAAAATTCTTCAGACCAATTGAAACCTTGCCCCCTCTTTCCAAGATCTTAGAAAAATGTATTCATAAACAACTTTTACAATACTTACTCCAAGAAAATCTATTAACCTTTACCCAACATGGCTTTTGCCCAGATCATAGCATAACAACTGTCCTTGTTGCCTTGTTTGGACCATGGCATTAAAGCCAGAGATAACAATTTAACTGCTCTTATTTCTCCCCAAATCCCAAACACACATAAAACACACCTTCAAAACATTCTCTCTCAACAATACTGAAACTGAAGTTGTACCTCACACAAAGTTACATGATGTCATAATAGATGATCAATTGAAATTTGATCTTGTAGGTTTATAGGTTCATAGGTAGGTACCAGGCAATCAGCCCTAGGGCCTATACAAGCCTAGCCATAATGATTCCTTGGCTATTGCTTCCCACAAATATTTACTTTCCTGGACCCCTGTCTAGCAGGGCTACTGATGTGATCCCCAGGATACATTTCCCATCTCCCATCCAATCGTCAAGGTTTGTCTTGAAGTGGGCCATTGAGGTGCTCTGCCTGACATGTATGGGTAGCCTATTCCAGATTATGGGGAATTTCTGGGTCAGGAACCTATCCATCCAGCACGTTCTATTTATTGTGATGCCAAGGTTAAGATCCCTGGAGTGTGTGGCTCAGAGGTATTGGGATTTCTTTAAGTGTAGCATGTCCAACAACTATGGGTTTGACATGGCCTTGAATGTTAGGCTGAGATCGCCTCTGAGTAGGTGATATGCGACAGAGTATAGCTGGAGTTTCTTCAGACAGTCAGCATAAGGCATTTGCTTTAGGCCTGTAATTCTTTTTGTGAGTTATTTCTGTGGCCTTTCTAGTTGTTGCAGATGTCTTGTGAGGTACATACCAAATGGGGCATTGTATTCTATAATGGGTCTAATGAGGGATGAGTACAGAGGGACAATGACCTCCTTTTTTCTGGATGAAAAACCCATAGTGATGAGGTGTGCCACATAGAAGGATATTCAAAAGTGCGTAAAAACAACACACAAAAATGGGCATGCTCTATAGTTCAAAAAGATTCCTTACCAATTCTTTAGGAGTTACTCTAGCTAATACATACCTCCTTCTTTCGTTACTATATGACTCACCCATTTTCACCAACATTCAGATCTCCCTAAGATAAGACTTGAGCTTTGCTATAACAAAGTAGATAGATTTGCAGCCAGTTAGTCATACAATTCCCACTACTGTTCTGCCCTCAGATATTTAAACTGGCTTGAGTCACCTCACTACCTCAAGTTCACCCAACTCCTCCTTGCTCATAAAATGATATACAAATCCTCATCTTTCCCAGCAACCAGCAGCATTCTTAACCATTACCTCCCTAATCACCATCTTCACTCATCTGAGAAACTCCTCCTCGAAATCCATAAACCAAAAAAAATCTATTGGTCACTGCCTATATTCCTACAGTAGCCAAGGTCTGGAACAGTATTCCTACAGACATTAGAGCAATGCCATGTAAGCACATATTCAAACAATGTGCAAAGAGATTTCTCCTTAACTCCTGGCTCTGTACATGTATTACACCAGGCTGACACTACTTGTTATGCCTTCCTTTTCTTTCCCTTGTTCTTCTTTCTCCCCTTTCTTTTCATTCCTTCTCGAATTAGCTAAAGCATCAGCTACTTCTCTGATAGCTTCCTACATTAACTCCATTTCCTAATCCCCCCAACCGCAAAATCTCTTTTCTTTTCTTAGTATTTTGTCCATATTTAAAATGCTTAACATCTTTACCATTGGTTACCACTATTGATTGTACTTTACTAGGTGTTCAATATCCTATGACTGTTGTTTAAATTCACTTTATGACTTTCTGATCTGACTTTATTTATCTTATATGTCAGTTCTACTATTTGTTACTACACTTCATGTGATAGTATTATGCAGTTTATTAATTGAACTATGTATCGGAGCTTTTCTCCCCGGGCCTTCACTGAAAATGTGACTCATTCCCAGTTGGACTTTCCTGCTAAACAAATGCCAAATAAATAAATAAAATAAAATACTCTTGCCCAGTAACATTTTACAGTACAAACTAATACTTTAAGCAAAATCTAATATGCATATTATAAAAATGGCTCAGACTCAAGCCCTACTAGTGTGCTTCCTCAGCATATTAACACTCTTTACCAACTACCATATTTCACAAATAAATGTAATTAATACTCCTACAAACCCACACTCACTACACCAACAGTTACCAAGTCCATCAATCACTACAGCACCCACACTGTACCAGCAAACCTTCTTAGACTTTTTCAGTTTAAAGTATCTTAAATCTTTTTATGTTACCAAATGAAATGCAATAAAACTAAACCACAATGCATTTGGCTACATACTTTCCTTCATAAAATTTCCAGGCAAAAAATCGGTGGAGACATTCACTCAAACCCTGACCCCACGCAACAGCAAAAACACCACATTAACAGCATATTATTAATTGACTTATTCTATCTTCATCTTTCATCCCCTAATTCCAGCCGTCTCTTCCTAAATATCAGTCTTAGAAGAATATGGAATAAAATTCAAGAAATGCATGTTTACATTGCCACATATTCCCCAGATGTAATCACAGCTACAGAAACATGGCTGAAAAAAGACATAAATGACAATAAAATTACCACACCTGGTTTCTGTATAATCAGCCTTGACAGAAAAAAATATGTGGGCAGATGGAATATCCATCATCTAACATAATTCCCTAAACATAACCACATATGTGCAGGAGATACCACAGTTTAATAATGTGGCACTCCTTATATCACGTATGAACGTCAATAATAGGAAGATATTTTGTTTATCAGCCATACACATCCAGTCAGGTAAAAGTATTTCCACTGTGGAAAATATCCTAAACTGGATATCCAACTATATACAGTATAACATGAAACAATAATACTAGCAGACCTAAATATGGACTGGTAAATTATTAATAGCAGCATCCCATCTGATTCCATAAACCTGTACAACTTTACACAGTTAAATATATCAGTTGCTAGAGTCCACAAACATACTGGTAATCAGTCAACCCTAGACTGTATTCTTTCTAATAGAGCCAACAAAATTAAGGCATCTGGTTATCTTCCAGACTGCCTAAGTGACCATCAACTTACTTACGCTCTTACAGTTGCAATATCCAAGGTAAACATATAATTTACAACAAAGTTTGTAACTCATAAAACTTTGACAGACACACTTATCAAATCCTTAAGATATTCTTCTTCTTTCGGCTTTTCGTGGTTAGGAGTCACCACAGCGGATCATCTGTCCGCTCATGATTGGCAGTGAAGTTTTATGGTTTCGAGTTTCCAGCCCGGCACACACACACACACCTAGGGCCAATTTAGAGTGTCCAGTCTACCTACTGCATGTCTTTGGGATGTGGGAAGAAACTGGAGCACATGGAGGAAACCCACGTGACCACAGGGAGGACATGCAGACTCCGCACAGAAGGCACCCCAAATGAGAATCGAACCAGAGAACATCTTGCTGTGATGTGGCAATGCTAACCGCTGCACCATTGCAGCCACCCTATCAAATTCTTAAGATATTATAACTGGAAAATATAAAATCTCCATCCTTAGACTCAACTGTCTCACACTTCAATGAGATATTCCTAAAAATTCTCAATAACCTTGCCCCAGTATATACTAAATGTGCCAAAGCCAATCCTGCACAATGGCTAACAAAATAAACATAAAAAAATCAATGCTACAGGGTGACAAACCCTGGAAAGAGTGACTCAAAAATAGAACACAAAATACATTTTAACTTTTCAGACAACTAAGGAAGAGGACAAAATACCAAATAAAACATAACAAGCAAACATATTATAACATTCTCCAAAATAAACATCAGAAGAACCCAAAACTCTTCTGGACATCTATAAATAAACTTTTACATCTAGGCCAAATTACCACCTGCACCCCAACATCCCAGTAATACTGATTCAATTCCCACACAGTTTAACAATAATTTTATACAGAATATATTGTGCCAGCAGCCTCTGCTAAATATCCTCAGCTATTTGGCTTCAGCATAGTACCACCACCACCATTAAAAAAACATCTACATAAGCTAAAACCAACCACCCTAGCTGCTGACCAACTCCTGTCATACTGATGATGTAATTACTTTTTCCGTCTCTATATCAATAAAAACATCTATATCCAAAAAAATACATTCCTTCCATCTGGAAACAATCCATTGTTATACCTTTACACAAAGGTGGCACATCTGCAGAATTGAATAACTACATGCCCATTGCAATCCTCTCTCACGTATCAAAAATACTTGAAAAATATATTCATATGTAGCTTCTACATCACCTAAATTCAAATAATCTGCTCTTGGAAACACAGCAGACCCCATCACAGCACAGTCATCACCCTCCTTCACTTTACTAACAATATAAATCAGCATAAGAACAATGGTAACCTAATGCCAACTGTGTTCTTAGACTTATGCAAAGCTTTCAACACTGTATCACAGCAACATTTACTTGTTAAACTCTTTTCTATAGGTGTTTCTCAATCCTCTCTTTAATGTTTCCTTAGTTATCTGTCTGGAAGGCAACAAGCAGTCAAATGGCAACAGGACCTCTCTATCTCTCTTTCAGCTACCATATGTGCCCCTTGGGGCTCTATATTAAGATCTCTTAAACTAGCTTCACACTGCCATACACCAAGCAAATATAGTGTAATACACAGATGATTCAATATGTACAGTCCCCACAACATCCAGACTAGAAGAAATCACTCACATTTCTTTGTGTTCAATCGAAACCTGGCTAAAAATTTCAAACCTATTCCTTAATCCAAATAAAACAAATCTGATGCTCTTCACTCCAAAACATTATTGCCATCAAAAACAATCTTGCTTGGTTACATTTGCAAATAATACTAAAATTGAGGTAGCACCACAGACTAAATTACTATACATTGTAATAGATGACAATCTTAAATTTGATTAACATAGTCCACATATAATTAAAAAAAAAAAACACCAGAAACTTGGCTCCTTTTACAGAGCAAAACAGTATCTTACAGACCCAGCAAGAAAAATCCTATCCTCATCCTATTTGTTTCCAACCCTCTTATATGCCTAACCTATTCTAACCAACCTAAATCCAAACTAGCCTCCTGTTGCAACAAAGTAGCTAAATTTGATATCAACACTACACATCAAGCTCAGCACTTCCACATTTTAAAGCAATTAAACTGACCAGAGTTTAACTACTATATAACATAATCTCAGCTAGTTGTGAGCTATGATTATGTTACATCGTAGTTAAGCTCTAGTCTAGTTGTACAAACTGATATATGATCCTGAGCAATGCCCAGCAACCTCCATTCTGGTAATACATGTTTACAAAGCACTACTAAAGCAAATAATTAATCAGGAGACTCACTATAGTCCTGTTAAATCTCCAAACTCTGGAACATCATTTCTACACAAATCAAATGATTAACAAACTCTCAAGCTATAAAATCTATCTCAAACAATACTTTAAACAATCTTGGTCATGTTCATCAGCAGGCTGAGGCATTGACCAAAAGCATAAACTTTTTATTGATTATCATTAACTTTTTACCCTCCACTACTTGAATCATTACATCACTGACAACTTTCCCTCTTGCACTTGAATCAATACATCCCTTTTCACCCCCTTAAACAACAATTCTCATTTTGCTCTTTTTCTAACTGCCAACATCCACCACTCTAGCCCACTCATGCATCCCCTGTATACCTAAATTATAAACCTTCTAGGTGCACCATTTTGGAACAGGCAGCCTAAATACAACCAATCCTATACCATGTTCTCTCAGTCTTATGCTGTTACCACTATCCTCCTGTAGAATACACATATCTTGCATCCCTTCCTACATAATTTTATAACTTACTTCGTTATGCATCTTGAACTCCTTGCAAACCTTTATTTACTGAAATGAAAGAATACTAAACTTCATTACAATAATGTTTCCCTTCTGCAGTATCAATCAACTTACTTCTGCAAGATTTTACTACTGGAGCAACTGTATAGGCTTATAATTGTTGATGTGAGTACTTTACTGTATATACCTGTCTTGTAATTGTGTTTGTTGTTTCATGAGAAATGTAACTGTTGTTTTTCTGAGAACTATCTGAAATTCCCTTTTTAATATAAATGTACTATGGTGGAGCTTTTCTCCCAGGGTTTCCACTTAAATTGCACTCTGCCTATTTGGACTTTCCATGTCAACAAAGACAAATAGATAAATAAACAGATAATTAAATCTCTGTAGCAATAATGTGGCAGAGTGAAGATTATGAATTCCTGTTGCGGCATTGTGCTGATGTCAGGTACATGTTTTTCCCATGTCAGGCCACATAAAAATATTTCTGTCGAATATTACATGATGTAATTTTTTTATCAGTAAGAAAAAATAAATTCCCTGAGAAAGAAGAGAAAAATTGGAAAGGATTGAATTCATACAGACATTAGTATGTGTTTGAAAACTGAAAAGAGAGAAAACTCAACTTTATAAGTAAATAAGTTATTGATCAATTACTTTTATTTGAGAAAGGTTACATAGTGGCAGCTAAAGACCACAGAAGGAAGTGTGTTAACAGCTTTAGGATATATACTCAACAAAAGGGCATTATTTCAGTTTTATTTTTTTCATACCTTACCTTCTGTAGTGGCCAATTTAGTTAATCCAAAATATTCAAACTATGCATATGCAAGCTGACTCTCTCACTGTCACTAATGCATAAGTCTCTTCTCGCTAAGCTCCTTCCCATCCCCCAGTTTCCAACCACGTCCCTGGGGGGGATTTAATTTACTTTTCACCCTCAAAGTAATTCCCATTAAATGTCCATGCACTTTTATAGTTTACCAACCTTATAAATGCAACTTCTTGTTTAACAATCCCCCATTATATTACAATATATTTACTTGGTAGCTGCACTATATAAACTTCCTCAGAATCTCTCACCTGTAGCATAATTACTAATACTTCAACTCAGTGGCTCCACATTATAAATCCATTTAGACAACAAGCCGTAGCACTGCACTACCCATCCAATCTTCCTGAACGTGGCTCTCTCTTTGAAAAATTTTAACATATATCCTAAAGTCTGTATAATTACTCACATATTCAACATAACAAAACTTTTCAACTGCACCAACCAACTTCTCTTAAAAGTTGTTACCTACACTTTACTGTTATATATTATTACATGCAAGCTGCTACCATAAGCATGTTTTAGCTGTTTCCATTAACCCAATCACAGCCAGTGACTGTAAATAATATAGGTTAGGTTCCTGACCCAGAGACTCCCCAGACTCTGGAATAGATTTCCCATACATGTCAAGCAGAGTGCCTCTTTGGACCTCTTCAAGAGGAACCTTGACGATTGGATGGGAGAAAGGAAATTCACCCCAGGGATCACGTCAGTCGCCCTGCTAGACAGGTGTCCAGGAAAGTAAATAATGTGGGAAGAAATAGCCAGGGAATTGTTATGGCTAGGCTTGTATAGGCCCTAGGGCTGATAGCCTAGTACCATCCTATGAACCTATGAACCTATGAATAATAACAAGACATACCTCTATTAGCAGATCCATCATCATAAACCAGATATGGTAGCAATCACAGACACCTGGGTAAAACCCAACATAGCAGATGAAGCGATACTCTTCCCAGGCTATAACATCATTAGAACTGATAGAAGCACGAAAAATGTAGCTGGACATGCTTATTATAATCGAACCCACTCAGTTTTCTTAGCTATACTACCATTTAACTCATCTGAAATCTTACTTGCTAACTTAATTACAAATAACTGCACGTAACATAGCAGTCATTTATATTCCACCACACCCAAATAATGAAAATCTTTCTGTACTTCAGAGACTGACAATATTTTATCCTGGATCTCTAATAACACAAAACACCATAGCCTTGTTTTGGGTGTATAACAAACCAAAATGTTGCCAGCCCAGCTAGCTGGAATTTTGTAAATAATTTTACGTCACTTAAAAATATTAATATAATTTATAAAGAAATGTGACACTGCCATTCCTGCTATCTGGAATTTTGTAAATAATCATATTTCATTTGTGAATATTAATATGATCCATAGGCTTATCTTACAAATGTAAGAGAACTATATGTTATATGGATATTAAACTACTGGTGCAGAAGTGTGTGTTGAACTGTATGTTATGTACTGAGCTTCAAGAATGTAACCACAGTGTATCTTACTGGAAAGGAACAAAAATGTATATAAACTATAGTTGGAACATAATGAGTTAACTTGCAAAACCTCAAGAAAATAAGATGTAATTGTTTACAACTGTTCTATAAAAGGTAGTAATGCAAAGAAACAGGATGTCTAGAGGGAGAGGGTTTTCTATTGTCTTGAAACAGAAATAATTCTTCTTCTTCTTTTGACTTTTCTTGGTTAGGGGTCGCCACAGCAGATCATCTGTCTGCTCATGATTGGCAGTGGAGTTTTACAATGTCAAGTTGCCAGCCCAGCGCCCAACCTTACACAGAAGGCACACACATGCACACACTCACACCTAGGGCCAATTTAGAGTGTCCAATCCACCTACTGCATGTCTTTGGGATGTGGGAGGAAACCAGAGCACTCAGAGGAAACCCACACGACCACAGAGAGGACATGCAGACTCCACACAGAAGGCACCCCAGCCAAGGATTCAACTGGAGAACTTCTTGCTGTGAGGCGGCAATGCTAACCACTGCACCACTGTGGCTGTCCCTTGAAACAGAAATAATTACTAGGTTTAAAATATAAAAGTGTTTAACAGTTTAATGATTTCCAGTTCCAATCAAACTTCTGACAAATATGTACCTCTCACACAGAGATGCTAAATTTTAAGCTTCTGTTAGCCTGGGAACTGAAGGCAGATGACAAAGAATGATATCATCCCAGCTAAATCAGCAGTAATGTGTATTATCAATTTAAGAATTATCTGAGAGAGTGAGTCTGTGCATTTTGTATCTAGTCTTGGATCTAGAAACATCCATTCAGCACTTCTCAGTTGCATTTGCCTTGCTCTGTAAGTTATTGAGGGCACAGTATCTCTTAGATATAGATAGGAATATAGTAAAGATTAGTTTAAATGTACTCTGTATTTATTTGAGACTGTCCTGCAATGTTGTTTTAAACTATTTCCTGTGATTCTGAATTCTGTAGTCACTGTGTTGAGTTACTGAGTATTGTTTTGTTCTTTTATTATTTATTATTCAATATATTTAAACCTTTTAATTGTAGCTGGTTTGTTTAGAGATGTTTAAGCTCTTAGAGTGCTTGCATATGTATTTGGTGCACTGTATAGGCCACTCCAATAGCCTTGTTGTTGGTCACACTTACCAGTTGGATAATAGTAACATTACACAGTAAGATTGTTCACCCTATGGGAAGGGCCTTAAAGTAGCTGATAACGGGTTCTGATGGCAGTACTAGCTACCCTTTGGTCTGGGCAGAAGGGGGGCATAGCTAGTAAACCTGTGCCAGTCTTTCCCAGGTGTTTGTGTATAAATCAAATCTCAAACTGTCTGTGTATGTGTCAGCTACTTTGGCAGGGACATAAAGCACTGGTTGGACAGAGTGAGAGAGTACTGGGAGGACTTGAATTGGAACCCTGGCAAGGACTCAACTCTATAGCTATGCCAGTTGGGTGTCTTATTGGGGATCTGGAGAAAGAGGGAGAAACCATCCCCAGACTGACTATGATCTCTGTGTGCTCTTAAGGGAAATTGTACTGTACTGTGTGTGTACTTGTCATCCTCCCAATGTGTATGTCCCTCACTAATGCTAGTGGTGAGGATTTAGGCTTCTTGATTACTGGGCCAGTGCAGGGGTGTCGCATATTATTTTTTTGGCAGTGTTGGGATAGCCACATCATATGCTAATTTGTTGATAGTAGTGAGATAGCCACATCACATATTAATTGTAGTGGTATGGATATTGAATTCCTGTAGCCAGTGTACAGTGGTCACAGAAGGTGTTTGTACTCTCAATCAGCCATGAAGTGAACATTCAGAGTTCATATCACAATTGATTTTTTTTGTTAGCTTACTTAGTCAGGGAGAGCAGACAAGGATGTCAGCAGAGGATTATGGCAAGATGACAATGAGCCAGTTGGCTGAGATGTGCCTGGCTAAAGGACTGGTGCATGCCAACCTGACAAAGGCAGAGATGATTGCAGCTTTAATCACAGCTGTATATCAAAATAGCAAACAGGAGGACAATCAGACTGGCCTTGGAGATGTACAACTCTCAGAAAATGGACAGCTCAACCTTGCCACAGAGGACTTAAAAATACATCTGAAGTTAAAGAGACTTGAATTGGAGGCCAAGTGTTTGGAAATAGAAGCAGCAGAGAGACCGAGACATCTGGAGGCTGAGGAAAATAAGAAACTGCAATGTCTAAAGGCTGAGGAAAATGAGAAACTGTGACGTCTGCAGGCTGAGGAGAATGAGAGGCAGAGGCAACATGAAAAGGAGATGCTGACTCTTTGCCAGAGTCATGGAGGTAATGGGAAGGGAGTAACCAATCCCCAGAAGCAACAAAGGTCAGTAAATTTCTTCCACAGTTTACAGAGGGGGATCATGTTGATAGTTTCATTCATATGTTTGAGAGGGCATGTAAACAGTATAATGTTGACCAAGGGCTCTGGGTATGGTTCCTGACTCCCTTACTCCGTGGTAAAGCTGTAACTGTTCTTTCCAAACTATCTGATACTGAATGTTTAAATGATAATGTTGTAAAGAACTGTTTGCTAGAATATTTTAAGTTAACAGCTGAAGTCTGTAGGAAAAAGTTTTGTGAGCATAGATGCAAGGCAGATGAAAGTGTGTGTGAATATGTTGCTAAACTAAGCACTTATTTTCATAGTTGTGTGAGTGGATGTCAGGTCACCACTTTTGAAGGGCTGCCAGCCCTTTTGGTGAGGGAATAAGCCCTTAGGACGTTGCCTGAGGACATGAGAATCTGGTTAGCTGATAGACAATGCAATACTATAGATGAGTTGGGGAAGAAGGGAGACCTATACCTAGCAAGCAGGGCTTCACTGCAAAGGAAAGGGACACCCAGTGCTGCTCATGGGTCTATGGGAACCCATGGTGGGCAGCCCAGAATGCCCCAACAGCATCTGCCAGTAGCAAGGGAAACCACTAGTCCAGCTACATGTCCAGGACCAAGGGTTTAATGTTTTAAATGCAGCCAATGTGGCCATGTAGCATATAGATGTCCACAGAGGCAAGGTGGGGAACAAAAGTTGGGAGAGCCAGTAAGTGGTAATGACAAAATGCCAACAGTACATTGTCTCGCTACAACAAGGGTAAAAAATTACCACAAGAGGTTATATCCTGTCTTAGTGAATGGGAAAGAGGACATGGCTAAGAGAGACACTGCCTCTGACTTAACAATTGTGAAGCTTGCAATAGTTACAGAGGAGCACTACTTACTTGGGCAGTCTACTCCAGTCAGGGAGTTAGGAGGGATCCCATTCCAAATACCTTTGGCTAGGGTTCACCTTGACTGGGAGGATGGAAAAAGAAGTCAGCTAGCAGATGTGTTTGAGGATATCCCTGCAGATGTCCTGATAGGGAATGGTTTTGTTAATGCAGTACCGTGTATGTATGCAGTTACGCGCTGTCAGGCTTGGAGACAAGCATGTATGTCTGCTACCCTGGGGAAGACCCAGACAGACTTCACACTTGCAGCCAGGACTGGTGAGATGGTTACTTCAGGGAGGGAATTACCCTGTAGCTGTGAGATTGAAGGTGAGCCACAGCTGCTTGTGGGTACTGATGTTCCCTTGGACAGAGTGACTGCAAGGGCAGAGGTGAGTTGTAGTAACCAGGCTGACAGTGAAGCACCACTGTCAGAGGATACCAGGCTTCCTGTGGAAGGGGAGCCGGGAAGGGTTACTAAGAGAGAGTTGAGACAGGCTCAGCTGTCAGACACTACATTACAAGGCTTGAAGGAGGTAGCTAGTGAGGTACCTGATTCTCAAGGGAAAGGGGAATCTGTATACTGGAACAAAGGGCTACTGTACAGAGAATGGACCCCTGAGGGAGGGCTAGAGGGTGAGAGAATACAGCAGTTGGGCATGCCCAGAGACTACCATCTGGCACTTCTAGCAATAGCCCATTATATTCCATTTGCAGGTCATATGGGCATAAAACATACAAAGAGATGTATTATGCAGAATGTTTACTGGCCTGTGATTTCCAGAGATGTAGGAGGACACTGCAGGAGCTGTGAACCCTACCAAAAGGTAGGCAAGGCAGGAGAAAAGGTGAAAGCTCCTTTGATGCCTTTACCTCTGATTGAGGAGCCATTTCAGAGGGTAGCTATGGATATTGTGGGGCCTCTGAGTACCCCAAGTTCCACAGGAAAAAAGTATATCCTAGTGGTAGTAGATTATGCTACCAGATACCCTGAGGCAGTGGCTCTGTCCTCCATTGAGTTAGAAAAGGTGGAAAATGCTTTGTTAGAGATTTTCAGCAGGGTAGGTTTCCCAAGAGAAATATTGGCTGACAGAGGTGCCAATTTCATGGCAGACCTTCTGGCTTCTACAGACTAATGGTCTTGTTGACAGGTTAAACTCGACACTCAAGAGGATGCTACGGGCATTCCCAGACCAGTTCAAGAGGGAGTGGGACGAATATTTGTCCCATCTGCTGTTTGCTTACAGAGAGGTGCCCCAGTAATCCACTGGATTTTCACCATTTAATTTGTTGTATGGACATAGGTTGGTTAGACCTCTAGATTTGATTCGAGATGAATGGGAAGGTGAGTGTGAATCTCACAAGGAGTCTGTTGTGGCATATGTCCTAAACCTCAGGAGAAAGCTTAGGACACTCATGGGCTCACCCAGGAAAACCTGGCAGAAGTGCAGCAGCAGAAAAAGGTCTGATATGACAGGAATGCTCGAGCTAGAGAGTATGCTGATGCTGTAGGGCAGCAGGTAATGGTTCACATTCCTGTAAGACACAACAAGCTGCAGGGACCTTGGGAGAGACCCTACAAGGTGGTAATGAAGATCAGTGATATTAACTATATGGTAGAACTGCTAGGCAGTAGGCAGGGACACACACTGTACCATGTTAACCTGATGAAACCTTATCATGACAGGGAGGGCCTTGTGCTAAGTATTGGCAATAGGAGGCAGGAGGAGTCTTAGGGTAATTTATGGCTAGAGGGAGCCAGCCATGAAAATCCCAGATTACTGTGATGGAGCCTAGGGTTGCAGGCATATGATGGGACAGTGCAGCAAGGTACTGAAGTCGACAATGCCAAGGCAGCTGGAATCTCAAGACAGGAAATGGGGTAAGGTATTCACAGATAGGGTCAACTCTCTCAAGCAAAGTTTTTCAAGGGTCACTTGAAAAACTAGCTTGAGTTCTCATGGGGGGGGGGGGGAGTGTGATGAACCAAAATGCTGCTAGCCCAGCTAGCTGGAATTTTGTAAATAATTATAATGTCACTTGAAAATATTAATATGTTTATATAGAAATGTGACACTGCCATCCATGCTATCTGGCTTTTTATAAATAATCATATGTCATTTCTGAATATTAATATGATTCACAGGCTTGTCTTACAAATGTAAGAGATCTATATGTTATGTGGATATCAAACTACTGGTGCAGAAGTATGTGTTGAAATGTATGTTATGTACTGAGCTTCACAAATGTAACCACAGTGTACCCTACTGGAATCCAACAGTAATGTATATAAACTATAGTTGGAACATATGGAGTTAACTTGCAAAACCTTAAGAAAATAAGTTGAAATTGTTTATGACTGTGCTATAAAAGTTAGTAATGCAAAGAGACAGGATGTGTAGAGCTAGACGTTTTTCTATTGTCTTTAAACATAAATAATTACTAGGTTTAAAATGTAAAAGTGTTTAACTGTTTTACGACTACCAGATTTAGGCAAACTTCTGACAGATATGTACCTCTCACACAGAGATGCTAAATTTTAATGTAACCCAGCAGTAATGTGTATTATTAATTTAAGAACCATCTCAGAGAATGAGTCTGTGCATTTTATATCTTGTCTTGGATCTAGAAACATCTATTCAGCATTTCTCATCTGCATTTGTCTGGCTCTGTAAGTAAGTTACTTAGGGCACAGTATCTCTTAGATATAGATAGGAATATAGTAAAGATTAGTTTAGATGTTTTCTGCATTTATTTGAGACTGTCCTGCAATGTTGTTTTAAAATATTTCCTGTGATTCTGAACTCTGTAGTCAGTGTGTTGAGTTACTGAGTATTGTTTTGTTCTTTTATTATTTATTATTCAATATATTTAAACCTTTTAAATGTGGCTGGTTTGTTTACAGATATATAAGCTCTTAGCGTGCTTGCATATGTATTTGGTGACACTGTATAGGCCACTCCAATAGCCTTGCAGTTGGTCACACATACCTTTTGGATAATTGTAACATTACACAGTAAGATTGTTCACCCTTTTGAAGGGCCTTAAAGTAGCTGATAAGGGGTTCTGGTGACAGTGCTAACTACCTTATGATCTTGGCAGAAGGGACATAGCTAATAAACCAGTGCCAGTCTTTCCCAAGTGTGTGTTTATGTATAAATCAAATCTCAAAGTGTGTGTGTGTGTGTGTGTGTGTGTGTGTGTGTGTGTGTGTGTGTGTGTGTGTGTGTGTGTGTGTGTGGCAGCTACTTGGGCAGGGACATGAAACACTGGTTGGACAGAGAGAGAGTGCTGGGAGGACCTGGCTTGGAATCCTCACTAAGGACTCAACTCTATAGCTGTGTCAGTGGGGAGTCTTGTTGGGGATCTGGAGAGAAAGTGAAAAACCAGCCCCAGACTTACTGCAATCTCTGTGTGCTCTTAAGGGAAATTGTACTTTAGTGTGTGTGTGTGTGTGTGTGTGTGTGTGTGTGTGTGTGTGTGTGTACTTGTCATCCTCTCAATGTGTACATTCCTCACTGGTGCTAGTGGTGAGAACTGAGGCTCCTTGATTACTGGGCCAGTGCAGTGGCATCACAGGGTGATGTAAGCATAGATTGGGTTAATAACTACAATAATTCACTCTCTTCACCAAACAGTAACTTCTTTGATTTCACCCAAATAACAACTGACACTACCAGAATAGACAACTGTAGGGGCAAAGCATTATCAATTGGATGCTACCAACTGAAACTTCTCACATTCTTTCTGCAGGTACCTTCCCAAACTCTCTCAGTGACCATCTGCTGACTGTTGCTATCTGGCAACAGCAGAAAACATGCAAAAATTTCCATTTTGAGGTGGGTGTGAGCCAAAAGGTATCCCACAGGAACACTTTTAATGAGTTACTAAAACAGTACAAATGGCATCCTCTAAAATATCTACCCCAGATGAAGCTTTCAACTACGTTAACCACATGTTCTTAACTAGCTTCAACTGTATTGCACCCATACATAAGAAAAATGTTAAATCCGTTGCTGCCCTGTGGGTGTCAACAGAAATTAGGAACTATTGTCAGTCATGGACAAAGCTTGGAGACACTGGAAAAGCTCTGAAATAACCAAGTCTAAGCAAAATTCTAACACATAAAAATCAGGTTAAACACATCTCTAGGAAAAGCAAGTACAATTTCTTTGATCCGCAGCTCCTCCAGCACCAAAATAATCCTAAACAATACTGGAAAAACATTAACAGACATTTTAAGCCAAGGCAAAAAAGCACACCCAGCTCTTTCCCCAGTGCAACTGATATTAACATTGTCTCTATTTTCAGCAAATATTTTATAGACAAGGCTAATTATTTTATGCAAATTAGTAACTTCATACCAAGCAACAATGCCTCGCAAGACTTGCTTGGTATACTAAATCTTTTGTAGGTGCCACTCCAATAAAAGGGTTACTACAAAAACTAAAACCTGTTTCACTAGCTCCTGACTTTCTTCTATCTGAATAGCTACAAACAACAGACAAAACAATCATCTAGCAAATTTCAATACTTATACATAGATCCATAAATGAATTTTATGATCCAGTCCTATAAAAACAATATTATATAATACCTTTTTATGTAGGAGGAACAAACAACTTCACTAACAATTTTAGACTGATTTGTCATACTGTCCCCATCTCTAAAACACTTAAAATGTGTATATAAAAGCAGCTGTTACATCACCTGATAAATAAGAATGTGTTATCACCTACACAATATTGTTTTAGACCTTGATTCATCACTGAACTGCTCTTTTATCCTTCTTAAATACTGTTATTCATTACAAAACCAAGGGTCCTTCTAGTGCTGCAATTCTCTAAGACCCATCTAAGGCCTATAACTCAGTCTCTGTCACACTGTCTACAAAGGCTATTTAGTAAGGATCTAGCACACAAAGCAACACATGAGAATGCTTCAAAGGTTATTCATCTAATCAACAAACAGCAGTGCAATGGTCCTAAGCTGTTTCTACTCTTCTATCTACTGTGTTCCACAAGGCTCAGTCCTTGGACCATTTCTGGTCATTACCTTTCTAAATGATGTGCATGCTGTCATTCTTGATGCCACATTAGTACAGTACACTGATGGCTCTACTGATGGTCTTCACATTGGTCACTGCTATAGCAGCCTTGGCTATATGAGTTATATCTTGCCAAGGATATAACAGCTGGGCAGCTTCCAAAGCTTTAAAACACCTTCTACATACCCAAAGCGAGCTGACTAAAAGAAAGGTTTGGGTGCAAAGCACTTCAGAGCTTTACTGCTGCCAAAGAGTACCCTCCTCTGAGACTTTTGAGGATTAGCAGTCAGCATGTGCTTTCCTTAGCTGGGCAGATAAGTTTCCTCTGGGAGAAAACTTCCATTTTCTTATTTTTTCTGATGTTTTATTATTTTCCTCTTCAGGGCAGTCCATTTTGGTGCTTGAATTAACATTTCCGTATTGGTCTTACCTATCCCATGGCTGATAAATGTACATTATTACTAGTGAGAATAACTGTGATCATACCATAGATAATTTGAGGGGACCCATGTAAGGGATGCAGCATTTAGGAACTTCCTCTATCCATTAGTGGCATGAGGGGCAATCCTGGAGTACATTTTTTATTACTCATCCTTAGCTCCAATTTGCATTTGAATATGGACAGGGATGAGTTTTGTTTTACTTGAATGGGTAGTCTGTAACCCTCTGCTGCTCCAGCAGCAGCCCCCCCCCCCCCCGCAGCCACTCCAGTGTTCCATTACTTGGCTATTTTTCCTCAGTTACTATAAACACTGTTCAAACCTGTCAGCATGCATACTGTTTTCTTATTTACTTCTGCAATGATTACAGAAATTGAAATAAAATAGCACAAACACTGAGCCTTTTGCTAAACAAACAATACAGTCTTGCAATCAAAACAGACTTAGCATGAGCTGTAAACTTCTCTGCCCCTGGTTTTCACATTCATTGAAAGGGTATGGAAACCCCACATTCATTTTGCATCTGGTCAGTGGAGGACTAAGGTTACCTCTGGGTTGTAGCATGGACCTTCCCATTAAGAGTACTCATTCAGAACATGATGCAGAGTTGGGTTTGACATCATATGAGAGTGAAAAATATTGCGAAGTCTGAAGTCCATTCAAATGGGACACCATATATTCTGATACTGCTCTTTCTGGATCTGCTTTCAAGATCTTTCACGTTTACCAAAAGAAAGTTGTTTTGCTTCAATAGGAACTCAACCTGGCTTTCGTTTTTATTTAATCTGCCATCCACGTTATTCAAAGATTCTTCCATTTCTGATGAAGTCAGCCTGTGGTTGCTGACGAAAGTGCTTAACTGTTGTGGTTTCCCGAATAAAAGTTTTTGAGTAAAGGACTGTCAGCGTTTTTTTGGATTTCTGTCAAGTTTTCTGTTGGTTCTTGGTTTCATGTTCAAACCATAGGCTCCTTACACATTTTACGACCATGCATACATGTATGCATTCTTTGATTTACCTTCCTGATTGTATTAAATTATATTACTTATATAATACAGCACCACTTGTTAGAATGTGTTTTAAAATTGTAGCTTTGAACAGTCTTCTAGTAAGCAATGAAACAAAATGTATGAACCAATAATGACAAAACTACCAATTTCAGAAAATTTCAACCATATAAGGTCACTCAAATTTCTGTCATTACAATCCACCAGTATCAGTAAATATGCAAAATCTCTGCAGAAGTCATCTAAATAATTAAACACCCCCCACACCCCCCCCCCCCACACACACACACACACATGCACACACACAAGCACGTGGGCACACACACACACACACACACACACACACACACACACACACACACACACACACACAGCAGCATATATCGGCAGAAACAAAATCCCCCCACACTCCCCTCAGCAGCATATATCAGCAGAAACAAAATCCCCCAGCAGCATATATTAGCAGAAACACAAACTCCCCCCAGCAGCATATATCAGCAGAAACAAAATCCCCCAACAGCATATATCAGCAGAAACAAAATCCCCCCAGCAGCATATATCAGCAGAAACACCCCCAGCAGCATATATCAGCAGAAAAAAAAATCCCCCCAGCATCATATATCAGCAGAAACACAAATTCCCCTGAGTAGAAAGACAAAATCCCCCCAGCAGCATATATCAGGAGAAGCACAAACAGCATATATCAGCAGAAACACAAAATCCCCCATCAGCAGCATATATCAGCAGAAACACAATCTCAGCAGCACCATATATCAGCAGAAACAAAATCCCCCCAGCAACATCTCCTTACCTGCAAGAATGTCAGGGAAAGAGCAGAACGCATTTCATGCTTTCAGTTTGCATGGTTCAGGCAACAGATGTATCAAGCTTTTCTGGCCCGACACACACACACATAGGTCCTTCTTAAAGACTCCACCTATAGAGTTTTTGTTTTTTCTATTGTTGAAGGCGAGACAAGGCAGGATGGTCTTGTAAAAGTGGGGGGGGGGGGCGCTCTGTCCCCCTTGCTCTATGGTTACGGTGCCCTTGATTGTCTCAAGACCACTCCATTTTCTTATTTTTTTACTTTTGTTTTATTACTTTCCTCTTCAGGATAGTCATTTTAAAGCTAGGAGTGTTGTGCTGTAACTGATTGTCTCAAGACTGTAACATACTTTTAAAGAGAGCACTTATTCTTTCTGTCAGTTTAAAAGTATTGTTATCTAACTGATAAAATATTATCTGTAGAGAATTAATGTGTATTTTAATGCTGTGGGACTGCCATAGTGCTTGAAAGTGCTTTTTACTATTTTTTTTCTATCAAAAAATTTATTTTGTGGACTAGTAATTTTAATGGCATTGTTACTTGTTTTACTCAAGATAGAGGCATAATTTCAGCTCGACCATGGAACAGGCTGTCACTCTCATAGTTGGTCCTTCCTCCAGCCACAAAAAGAAAAAGTTAAGTAAACAGCTTTTGCCACCACAGCAGGCGAGGAATTGGCCTCAAGCACAGGTGAGTGACTCTGCTGTGGACATTTGTTGTATCACAGATCACTCATCATTTGCCCAAAATCCCTCTGGTGTAGCACCTACAGACACTGTAGACTAGGGGGTTAGGGATGCCGCCTTTCCTGAAATAATTGAAGATTCTGAATCTGAACAGGAAGACGCAGGGATAGATTCAAGGTTTTGTCCTCAGATTTCTCTTTCAGACACAGAGGGGAACTCACTTTCTGATTCTCCCTGTGGGGGGTGTTTCTTTCTCTGACACTATTGCTAGAATGTCCCAGTGTTTTCAATAGGAGAACATGGGATTTCTCAGTCCCACAAAAATATAGACTGATTTTTCAAAACTACAGTCATTCTTTCTGTCCTGTCTGCTTTAGAGGATGTGTGTCTTACTGCCTGTAATTTTCCTGGTAGTCAACCAGTTGTCCCTACAAAGGTAGATAAGCTGTATGAAGTTACTCAGTCATTTAAAATTGTATAAATTACTCCCACACTGGTGCTAAGTACTATATTCATTCCAATCCTACTCTTTCTAATAACGACTAGAACCTTATTGATGGGTATGGGGAAAAACTATATACTTCTGCAAATTTGAATTTCAGAATTTCAAATTGTCAGGTTCATATCATTGCTGGAGCCTTCCTGTGTCCTGACAGAGTGCTCTTCAAACTATCTGGATATACAGAGCTGAGTATATTTTTCTGGCACTTCAGAGTTGTGTACGTGTAATTGTTGTTTGACTAATTTTATATCATTGCTGGCTGACTTCAGAGCTGTGCACTGTTACTTTTGTTTCACTGTATAGTTTTTCAGATCTCTGCTGAAGGTGTTGGTTTTCTCATACCCAACCTCTCTATTCATTTCTTGTTGTTTAAATTTTGAGGCTTTTGCAGTTGCCCACCCCCACTGTAGATTTGATCTGGGACACTCCCCCCAGTCCCATCTCTTTACCTCATTCTACCTAATAGACTCCGTCTGCACTTGTTTTCAGTCATTTTTAATTTAATTGCATTTTTTAAACTGTTTGGTCTAACATTGCTACATACTCAAGTGTGCTAGCTTGCACTGCATTTGAATTGTTTTTACTGCTGTTTTAGCTACTTTTCTGTATATATATATATATATATATATATATATATATATATATATATATATATATAAAATACCTTTCCTGTAACTAGTATAGTCCAGATTCAGATTTGCTGTATCCAGGACTGTATGTAAGCTTCTGAGCCCCCCCAAGCTTTCTGTGTTGGAGGGAAGCCTTCTAGCTTATCAGTGGGAGTGGTAAGCACTAGGTAACTTATCTACCACATAAGGAATGGTTCTTGCCCAGAAATTGTAGTTACTGGCCGTTTGGGCAGTTTTTCCATCTCTCTCAACTTTCTGATTTAAAAGCCCGCATTTGCATGTGTTTCCCCCTTTCCTGTAACTAGTTTAGTCCAGATACAGATTTTTAGTTTTAGCACTTGAATTTGCTTATTTGTGATCAGCAATTGTTCAGAACTCTAAAAACAAAATCCTCTGAGGGTAAGGTACCTGTTGTATCCAAATCAAAAAATCCAACCGAAAAGAAGAAACTGCAGGTACTCCACAACAATCGAAGTCAACCAGTTGTTAATGTAATAAATCAGCTTTATTATAAAAAGTAAGCACTTTCACATCTACTAGGGATGCTTCATCAGACTTTAACAAAAACATAACTTTCAAGCTATTAAATACACACCTTGTGGTTCTTTGAACCAATGAAATCACACAAACAATTATCATAAAATTTTCATCCAACATTAAAAGTTAAAAACATATGTTTATAAACAAAAAACATATATATACATGTACACAATATTCATGTAAAAACAATGTAACATACTTACATATAAAACTACTACGAGAAAAAATTTTTGCCAAAAAATTAAAACCATTATCAGATAAAAATGCTGCTGTTCTTAAAAGACTACTCATCAATACACTAGTGCTTTAAAGGACGGTCACTAAGGAATGGTTTTAAATTGACCCTATCATTCAGGCCATGTCCTGAATCTGCTTGCAATTTAATTATCCACTTCACTTCTTCTCTTTCTGTAAAGCCAACAGTATTACCTAATCTCATGGTAGTGTATATGAGTTCTAAAACCATGAACTCAAAACTATGTGTAGTACCATGTGTCAAAATATGTCTCGCTAGAGCATCATTTTCATTTTCTCTATTAATAGCATACAAATGCTCCCTGATCCTTTCTCTGAGAGTCCTGTTCGTTTTGCCCACATAAAAAACACTACATTTTTTACAAATGGCTAAATAAACTAAATTCCTAGTCTTGCAATCTCCATAATGACTAAATCTATAACACACAGAAGTATCTGGATGTATGAAACTATCTCTACCGGTAATAAAACTACACTGATTGCAATTATAACAAGGAAAAGTACCCCTTCTCATTGACAATGACCCATCAAATGTATGTCTGTCATAACAAAACATCTTTTTCAAAGATTTTGTGTTCTTATAACTAAAACTAGGTCCTGGACCTACTAATGCCTTGAGCCTCTCATCTAACTATAAAATACCCCAATTCTTTTTAATAACTTCTGTTATGCTTCTATTCTTATTAGTATAGGTAATAACCATTCTCTTATTCATTTCCTTGGGGAATTTCTTCTGTACAACAGGTTCTATCATACTACCCCTAATATATGGTGATGCCGCACCATTACGTTCTACTTTCTTCAAAGCTGTTAGATCTTTATCATGATAACCTCTACTCATAAAATCCTGTTGTAAATGTGTTAACGTTAGCTGAAAGTCTAGATCATTATTAACTAACTGTGAGCATCGTGTGACTTGATTCCTAATAATATTCCTGTGGACATGTGGCGGATGCATACTATCACAGTGTAAATAGGCATTCCTCCTACATGGTTTCCTATAAATATTTGTCATCAATCTGCCATTACTTTTAGAAAGGGTGACATCTAAAAAGTTTATCTCAACTTGTGAACTTTCACCTGTTAATCTCAAAAATGTAGTAGTACTATTAATATAAACTATAACATCTTCTAATGTGGCTAAGTCACCATTCCAAACAAGAAAAAGATCATCTACAAACCACTTATAATACTTAATAAACCTGGAGTAAAACTCATGTGTCAAAATATACATAGACTCCCAGTAAGCTAATAAAAGATTAGCATATGAATTGGCACATGACGTGCCCATGGCCTCTCCTAGTATCTGTAAATAATAACCATTATCATAGAGAAACACATTGTTTTCCAAAATAATCTCCATCAGCATAGTAATTCTCATCACTTTATTGGTAGTCATTCCTTTACTTAACAAAAATAATCTTAAAAACTCAACTCCTGTGTCATTAGGTATACTAGTGAACAAAGACTGGACATCTAAAGTCACCACGATGTCTGTGTCTGTAAACACTGTATCATCCGGTGCAATGTCCGATAGAGATTCTAGGAACTGCTTAGTGTCCTTCAAAATAGAAGGCGTAGAGTTAACAATAGGTCTAATCTGCTTCTCAATATAAATCGATATACTGTCAGTAAGCCACTCCTTCCCCGATACAATGGGCCTAAGGGGAGGATTCACTAAAGTTTTTTGCACTTTAGGAAGGCCTCTAATCACAGGTATTAGTGGTTTCTCAATCAAAAAATATTTATAGAGGTCATTCTCTATGATATTGCACATTAACATATCGTACAACTCATCATGCACATTATTAATGATTTTGTTCAACTCAAACAGGTGTATAACCTTATACGTATCAACATCAGATAACATTTCTTGCATGCTACTCTTATAGGAGTAGCTGTTAAGTAACACAATTGCTCCTCCTTTGTCCGCTGGGCGGATCACTATAGTCCCATTATCCCGTAGTGATTTCAAAGCTAATGCTTCCACAGAAGTCAGATTATGAAATTCAGATTTAAAATCTTGACTTATATAAAGTGCAAAAAAATCATTAACACAAGCTTTTTCAAACGTTTCAATAATAGGATTTGTTTCTGGAATAAAAGTGGATGGTTTCCTATAATTACAAGAAACAATTTTATTATTACTATTAAAATTCTCAAAATGCAAATCTAACGCTAATCCCCTTGTAAAACTCTTAAGTTCTACAATTAAATTGCTTATGTCCATACCTTGTGAAGGTACAAAGGACAAACCTCTATTCAAAATTCTGCTTTCAATTTCAGATAAAATATAATCAGACAAATTAATTACCAGTTTGTTTGAAATGTCCTGTGTGTCTTCTTGTAACCTTCTGTCGACTCTTTCGATTGCTTCCGCTTCTTTCCCTTGTACTGTGGACTCCATGCCTTCTGCTTCAGTCCTTGATAAGATAAAGGGAAAGATAAATCGGTGGTAACGTGCTCACAAGGCACTATGCTTGTTTCCAATTGTGTAATGATCTTCTTCCTCACTACAGGACCAAAACTACTTGTACTCATTACAGCTACATCACTAGATGCTGAAACCACATCATTAATAGCTCGCGAAACCATCATTGGTGTTTGGTCGTCTCTCTGCTGTGCCTGATCACCTTGACTCCGCCTTCTCTCTTCCTGTTGATCCTCCGACATACTCATAGTGGTGGGAGATGTATCACTGTGGCACTCATTCCTAGGTTCAACAATGATAGCGGTGGTAACTGTATTTCTCGGTCGTGTAGATTCCTTTTCAGAACTTGTAAGCACAGTTTTGGTACTTACTTTCCTCACTTGCTTAGAGAAAAACAGCTCTTGTACTCACTTTCCTCACTTATCTAGAGGAAAATAATTTTTTAAGGAAAATAATTTTTTTATTCAGGCATGTCCAAGGGTCAGCTCCCAGTGTTCTCTCCTGTCTATCTGATGAATCTGGGCATCTTGGGGCAATGAAGAAATTGCCTCATGTACACAGACAACCCTCTCCTCCTACCAGCCAACACTACAACCTGTGAGAGCTAAACTTATCTAGCCAAACTGGAGGTAAAGCTCTCTCCAATCAAGACTGAACTTGACAGTCAAGAGGAGAAGGTAAACACTTGCACCACACCACACTCATCACATAGTCTCGCAGACTCAGTGTGACACTCAACCACAGCCAATAAGGCAAAACAACGTATGCAACACACTAGTCATAGGTGACTCTATAGTCAGGCACACTGATGTCCCACTCACCAGGCTAAACAAGGAGAAGGTTACTGTCAGCTGCCTGTCAGGTGCCAGGATGCACCACATAACCCATGCACTCAGGTCACTCCAAAACAAGTACAAATATGACTATGTCATTCTCCATGTTGGTGTGAATGACCTGAGATGTACCTCCCTGGACTACATGAAAAGAGACATGGAAGAGCTCTCTGATCTTGTAGCCCAGGCAGGTATGACCCTAGCCTTGAGTAGCATTCTGCCATCACCCAGAATGATGCCGCAGTACAAGGACAAAATGATTGACTTCAACAATTAGCTAAGCTTCTGGTGCCATTCTAAAGGGATCCAGTATCTGTCTGCCTGGGATGACATGGTCAACAGACCATGATTTTTTGCCAGAGATGGCTTGCACCTGTCACCCCTGGGATTCCGGATACTGGCTAAGGTTCTTGCCACCCCTACAGTGCCTTTTTTAGGCAAGATTCAAATGACAAATTAACCACCGTAACAGGAAAAGGCAAGCAAAAACTGATGGTGATGCTACTCAATGCTAGAAGTCTAAATCTCAAAATGCACTCACTTGAGGCACTCCTTAAAATGGAGAACATCAATATCTATGCAGTGACTGAGACCTGGTTCAAGGCTCCACAGAGCACCCCTGCACTACCAAGCTATAACTCAAACCACACTTTTCAGCCATGTAACCTGGACAGGAACACCAAAGGCGGAGGTGTGTCCATATTCATTAAGGATATCCACACCTCCAGGCTAGTTGCTCAGCATAATGCAGCTGAGGTTATCCAAGTGCAACTAACTCTGGGCAAAACTGTAATCCAAATTGTAGCTTGCTACAGATCACCCACCATGTCCCAGGATTCCCACTCCTCTTTTCTTGATGTACTGGAAAATATTAGGGTTCAACCAAGCACCCTAATAATGGGTGATTTCAACTACCCCACCATTAACTGGGAAAACTACTCATGTACCAACTCCTTTGCTCAACGCTTTCTGGAATTCATAAACTCCAATGCCTTGGATCAACTTTTCCACACCCCCACCAGGGGCAACAATATCCTAGATCTAGTCATTACCAACATGAGTGACCGGTGTTCCACATCTGAAGTCAATGCCTCATTAGTCCGATCCAACCATAAGCTTATTACCCCAGATATCCACATCCTGCCCCCACCCCCCATTAAGGAAACCATGGTAAAAAAATTTCTCCAAAGCCAACTTCATGCTTCTTAAGACAGAAGTGGTGAACTTCATGACACCCATGCAGATGGACAATACAGTTATGACTACTGAATTATACACAACTGCACCTTATAAGCACTTACATGAGTGCATGGATCGTGCTATCCCAAACAGAACCAAGACGCTATCCTCTAAAAAAAGGAAGCCAATATGGTGGTCCCCTGCCATAAACAAACTGTACAACAGAAAGAAGAAACTGTTGCAAAAGAGAGTAAAATCCCATGAGTGGAGGAGCTCCCTGGTCAGCCTCAGTAAGAAGCTGTAATCCCTGATAAAATCCTCCAAAGCTAGTTATGAAAACAAAATCACCACTAATTCTAAAGACAACCACAAAGCATTCTACAGCTATGTCAAGAATCTCAATGGCAGCACTCAGATCTGCTCTGAGTTACAGCACAATGGCACTAAATATACAGACCCAACTGATATTGCCAACATCCTTGCAGATAGGTTCAGTGCTAACTTTACCACCCTCTCACCCCCTAAATAGCCCATATCTATACCGGAAGAATGCAAAGTTCCTGTAATCACGGCTGCACAGGTAAAAACTACACTCTCCAAAGCCAAGAACACAGCATCCATTGGACCAGACAACATCCCAGGCTGCGTTCTACAATAACTACAGAACGAACTGGCACCCCACCTAAGTACCATGTTCAACCATAGCCTCACCTCAGGCTTTGTGTCTGCTGAATGGTGCATAGCGATGGTTATCCCACTCCACAAGGGGGAGCCACCACAGACCCCGGGAACTATTGCCCCATTAGCCTGACGAGCCTGGTCTGCAAGGCCATGGAATGTATTATCATGGAACTTATAAACATAGACATTGGTAGTCTCCAAACTCTGGACCGCACCCAGTTTGGGTTTGTAAAAGGAAGATCATGACTCCTAAACCTGATAGACTTCTTTGAAGCAGTCACCAAAGCCGTTGACAAGGGTAAGGTGATTCACTCAGCCTATCTAGATCTTGCCAAGGCTTTCAACACCATCCCCTACTCTGGAATTATAGAAAACTCACTAAACTAGGTATAAATCCCTATGTCGCAAGATGGGTTGCCAACTGGCTCACTGACAGAACCCACACTGTGAAAGTAGCATACTCCAAGTCCGACTTGAGACCAGTGACAAGTGGAGTACCGCAGGGTTCAGTCTTGGGTCCTCTCCTGTTTGATATTTACTTCTCTGAAGTACAGGCTAACGCAGAAGGTCTTTGGCTATCAAAGTTCGCAGGTGACTGCAAACTAGGAGCCATAATCGAAACTCCTAACAATGTGGACATCCTACAAAAGGGCCTCACTGAGACATATGCCTGGTGTCAAAGCCATGGTCTCAAGCTCAATGCCAAAAAGTGCATTGTCATTCCCTTTGGTAAAAACTCTGTACCCATGAACTACAACATAGGTGGTAGTATGCTTAACACAGAAGGTGTGATAAGAGACCTTGGGACACAGGTGGACAGTAGTCTCTCCTTTGATAATCACATTGTCAAAGTAGTCAGGAAATCCTTCGATGTGGTACACCTTATCACAAAAGGTTTCTCATACAGAAAAAAAGAGGTCATTGTTCCCCTCTACTCATCACTCATTAGACCCATTATAGAGTACAACACCTCTTTTGGTATGTACCTCATAAGACATCTACAACAACTGGAAAGGCCACAGAAATACCTCACAAAGAGGATTACCGTCCTCAAACAGATGTCCTACGCAGACCGTCTAAAAAGACTCCAGCTTTACTCCATCGCATATCACCTACTCAGAGGTGATCTCTGCCTAACATACAAAGCTATGTCAAACCCAGAGCTGTTGGACATGCTCCACTTAAAGAAATCCCAATCACTCCAAGCTACACACTCTGTGGACCTAAACCTCATCACCACAATAAACAGAACATGCCAGAGGGATAGATTCCTGTCCCAGAGACATCCCATACTCTGGAATAAACTACCTATCTATATCAAACAAAGCTCCTCATTAGCACTCTTAAAGAAAAATCTTGGTGATTGGATGGGAGATAGGAAATTCACCCCAGGGATCACCTCTGTGGCTCTGCTCGACAGTAGCACAGGAAAAAAATTTTCTTGGGTGGCAGAAGCCAGGGTACCTTTTTGGCTGGGCTTGTATAGGCCCCAGGGCCGATAGCCTAGTACCTACCTATGAACCTATGAAAGTTTATTCTGACATATTGTGAAAGTATGAACAATTTTAATCTACAATTTCTTCTTCTGAAGAAAAATCTGCTTTAAATAGTTTAGTTTATTCTGTTGAGCAGGTCACTATTCATTGTTTGCAGAGTGCATATGGCTCTGTTGATTCTTCTTCCAGTGCTATGGCAATTGGTATGATTTTAAGGTTTGCTTGGCTGCATTCTCAAAACTTCCTAGATGATGTTAAAAATGAGATTTTAAATTCTCCCTTGGATAAAGATTTAGTGTTTCACCTCTCTGCTGCAGGAAGTGATTAAAATGTGTGATGAAAGGGGAAAGTTGAATCAGGGAATCACTAAAATTGTTCAACTCTCCTTTTCCAAATAGTTCAAGGGATTTTTTTTTCTCCACATCCAGTTTCAACAACAAAAAAAAAAAACAGAATAAATGGTCTTGACAGAATTCAGGTAAACAGACATTTAAGAAGTGGCAAGGAGGTTCCAAAAAGAACTCTCAAACCTCCCCAAACCAAGGACACTCCAACAAGTCTGAATTACTGTTCAAGAGACTGTGTGACCCTCTTCTACACTGACCTTCTTTCTCTCCCAGAAAGTCTGCCTCTCCATTTTTTTCTTTGGCAACAGATTGTTTCAGATAAATGGATTCTGAAAACAATTCATAAGAGTTACAGAAGACAGTGGCAGGAAATTCGTCCTTTCTAGGGGGTTATTCCTCATCCTGCAGATCAGACTGTTTTGTTTGCTCCTGTTCTTCATCACATGCTATCCCAAGGAGTGATAGGACCAGTTCCTCATTCTCAAGTGGGGAAGGGTTTTTATTCAAGGATGTTCCTAGTCCCAAAGGAAGAAAATGCTTGGAGACCAGTTCTGGTTATTTCTTTTCTAAACCTATTTGTGATAGTGCCCAAATTTAAAACGATGTCACTTCACAACCTGTTGCCTCTTTTTCTTTCAACTTTCATTGCAATACTTGACTTAAAAGATGTCTATTATCACATTCCTTTTCATCCAGACTTCAGGAATTTCTTAAGGTTTAGTGTGTCTGGATCACAGTATTAGTTCTCTGCCTTACCCTTTGGTCTATCAACTGCACCAAGAATGTTCACAATGTGTCTAGCTCCAGTTATAGCTAATTGCAAGCTAGAAAGTATTCACATGTTTCAGTTTTAGGTTCACTTGCTTATCTTTGCAGCGTCTTCTTCAAAATGTTAGGAATCACTCTGTCAGGTGGGAGAACCCTTGCACAAGCTGGGATTCCAAGGGAACATCCAAAAGCTTTCTTGACTCCCTCACACAGGATTGTGTTCTTGGGATGTCAAATAGGCACCTCAGTTCAAAGAACTTTTCTTCCACTGGAAAAATTATTTTTTATTTAGATCTATTTCTAAAGTTTTCCACTCAGACTTCGGTCACTGTGAGAGGGTACATCAGGATTTCTTGGTCTCATATCATCTATGGTTCTCATGCTACACCTGGAAAGAATCCACATAAGAAAGATATAATGGTATCAGAAATCTCTTTGTTGCCATCATCAACACCCTTTATCTTTTTAGATCCCAGTACTGGGATTTGTCAGAAGAGAAATCACCTGCTTGAGACAATGGGTATCTTTAAATCAAGGTCTCCCATTCTCCCTACTACTAACAGAGGCAAGAAAACCTGCTACTAGAAAATTATATATTAGCAAATGGAAAAGGTTTTCTAATTGGTGCTAGCAACATAGCCAGCACTCTTTCAGGGTTAGTTGTTCTTGGGCTTTACAATATGTACTTGAAAGTGGTTTTGCATAAGAGGCATCCAAGTAAACCAGTGGCTCCTCCATGGGATCTTAATTTTGTGTAAACAAACTAGCACTTGCTTCATTTGAATAAGCTAATCTGGCTGACTTAAAGTTCTTAACATGGAAAACAATTTAAATAATTGGTCTGACCTCTGCAAGAAGGGTATTTGAGTCACATACTCTTATGGTAAGTTGACACTACCTCATTTTCCACAAGGACAGGGTTTCTTTGAGGATCAATCATTCTTTTATGCCAAAAGTGGTATCTGAGTTTACCTTAAGTCAAACTATCCATGTCCCCATTTTCTTTCCTGAACCTAACAATGAGGGGGAAAGGATACTTCATTCCTTGGATGTCCCCAGACAATGCAGGTACTATCTTTTTTTTCAAAAAATGTTTTTATTTTCAAATATAATTGAATAAATTCTATAATATTTATAAATATTATCTAAATTAACTATTTACACTATTTACATTAGCCTGACACTATAACAAATCTAATATGTACAGTTACTGACTGTATAAGTATATCCAATCCATTATCAGAGTGTCTAATAAGTCATTGTATGTTGTCAATCAGAGATAAAACTTTTCCCCAAGGGTTGTTGATAAATGGCTTTGGATACAATCTTAGTTCTTTATTTTTATTTTCCAGTAATGCTGTGGTCTTCAGTAGGCTGTAGAAGTCTTCCAAGGTTGGTATTGTATTTCTATTCCATCTTCTTGTTATACACTTTTTTGAGATTGCAAGTATAGTCCATACAAGATACATGTTTGACCTATTCAACTGAGAGCCTTCGTTTAAATTTAATAATACAAGAGTTTTAGTTAAATAAAATGATTCATTAAAAAGGCTTATAAAAAGTTAGTAATACCGTTCCAAAATGGCTTAATTTTAACACAATCAAAGAAAATGTGGTTCCAATTTGCATTGAGTACTTGCTCACATCTCCAACATCATCCTTTAATGGAAAAATTAATGTTGCTGATTCTGTCTGGGGTTAAGAATGCTCTGTGCAAGCATTTCCAGTTAAAAACTTTCCAGTATTGTGTGAAGGATATATATTTTATCGATAATAATATATTTGTTTTAATATCTTCAGTTAACTGTATTGAATCTCCTTTTGTTATATGTTTCCAATAAGAGGTTTTGGGTATTGTTTTATAGTTTATCAATATTTTATAAAACTTTGAAATACTGTTTTGCATGTTAAAGTCATTATATATGATTTCATATATGTATTTCATAAATTTAGGTATTTCTTTAAATGAAGAATTATTAATTATTCTACTTAAATCTTGCAAGTATGATAGAATACTCCGTAAAGGTAGCCAGTCTTGTTGTGGAATTTTGTATGTTGTTAGTATTACTTGCATATCTAAAGCTTTTAGTTCTTTGATACATTAGAGCCAACAAACAAATCCTTTCTGTTCCCAGGAATTAATAATTTCTCTAAATGTGGAACGTTCTTGGTAACTATAAATGGTGTTAAAAGATCAAACCAGATTTTTAAGTCTATATTTGCATTAACAATTTTCCTTAATGAGTCAATGTAATAATTAATTATACAAGTTTTAGTGGGTTTAGTTATGTGATATTGCAGACTAATACATAATATGTGCCATGGCAGATTGTTTATATCTGTTATTTGAATTTTTGTTTTGTAAATCAAATTCATTCATTAATATTACAGTTAGTAATTATTTTCAATTTGGACTTATCCAATCTGAGATTGTTTTAGATATTGATGCTTTTATATGTGTTTCGATGTCAGGAAAGTTTAATTCTCCCTGTTTCCGTAGTCTGATATGATGTATTAATGCTATTCTGTTTCTTTTGGGAAACCATAAAAATTTTATTAGGCATGAATTTATTTCTTTAAGTATATTCTTTTCTGGTAACAGTTGTATTGCCAAGGCTGTATATAGGATCTTGGGCAGTAAAACCATTTTTATTAACTGCAGTCTATCTTCAAATGTTAATATTATTTTGTTCCATTTTTCCCACAGAGACTTTAATAGTATTAATGATATTATTGAAGTTTTTCGAGATTAGTTCATTATTATCCTTACATAACTCATTTCCTAGATAGTTTGAGGTATATACTTGTTTCCCTGTGATGTAACCCCCCCCCCTTAGTTTGCAGTTCTTTCTTTTTATTTAGAAATAAAAATTTTGATTTTGATTTATTGAAATGGAGTCCTGAAGTCATGTACAATTTGTCAATTAATATATCTAATTCTTCTAATGTCTATTTTGCATTAGATAATGTTAGTGATATGTCATCAGCAAATAGCATTATTTTAGAATTGTATTGTTCATAAACATCTATTCCTTTGATTTTTATATTGTTACAAATTAAATCTGCTAATATTTCAATAGCCAGAGCAAATAGTATTGGTGACATGGGACATCGTTATTTAGTGCCTTTTGTTATATGTATAGATTCAGAGGTAAAAGGACCTAACTTGACATATGCTAAATTATTTGTATATATATATTCTTTAGGAGATGAATAAATGATGCCAGAAATTCAAATAGCTTTAGGATTTTTAATACATAGTCCCAATTTAGGGTATCAACGGCTTTCTCTATATCTATAGCCAGTTATGAGTGTTTCTTTGTTAACATAATCTATAAGAGAAAGTATCCTTTTAATATTGTCATGTGTGTGTGTCTATGATAGATAAATCCAGTTTGATCATTATTTATTGTTTTGGATAGTGGTATTTTCATTCTGTTAGTTAATATTGTCATAAATATCTTATAATCATTATTTAATAATAATATAGGTCTATATGAGGTACAGAGGTTTGGGGATTTGTTTTCCTTTAGGATTGGTGTGATTTAGGAATATCTCCAGGAGGGTGGAATTAAAGCTTGTGACTGAAGTTCTAATAGAGTTTTATGGAAGAGGGATAGTATCTTTAAAGGAAAACATTTATATATTTCCATAATTATGCCATCTATACCTGGAGCTTTATTATTTTACCCTCTTTTATTGTATCTGTGATTTCTTTGTAGGATATGGGTGCTTGGAGATCTAGTTTTAATTTTTCTGGATTTTTTTTTTATATTGGAACATTTTTCATCTAGATTTAATTGATCAGTATGTATATTTTCTTTTTGGAAATGTTCCATATAATGAGTTCTATAGGCATCAAGAATGTCACCTATATACGAGATATTTTCCCCCTTCTTTTCATGAAAGATACTTTTAATTGTATTAGCTTTTGATTGTATTTTGATTCTTGTAGATAAATTATGTAGACATTTGAGAGAAGTTGCCAAAGTATTAATTTTTAGTTTTCTAGAGCTAAACTAGTTATATGTGTTAGCATTTTGTTGTATTTATTGTTTAACACTTCTACTTTCTTTTTCATCTCCAAATTGTCTTGATTTTTTCAGCTTTTACTGACAAAAGTTTGGATTGTAGATCTAATAATTCAGAATATCATTCTTTGATTGTTTTATACCAAGTTAGGGTTTTGTCATATATAAGTATTTAATGAGTCCCATATCATTATTTTATTTATCTCTGTTGTATAGTTAATATCTAAGAAAAACTCTAATTCAGATAATAGCCAGGGTTTGAACTCTTTAATTTTAGATATATATGCTGGAATTCTGGAGTTAAATATTAATGGTTTGTACCGAGTTTGAAGTTTTAGTATCAGTGAATTGTGGTCTGAAAAGGGGCAGGGAGTGACTGAGAAATGAATGATTTTAAAGTGTAAGTCATGGGCAGTAAATATTTTATCTATTCTAGTTTGGGTACCAAATCTGTGATCTTGATGGGAAAACAACAAAGATTTATCTTCTTTAAATTTGAAAGTATCTTCAAGATGAAATGATTCTACACATTTGCTTAAAGCTTTTGATACAGTAGATGTATGCAGCAGACTTTTATTTGTAGTTTCAGAAGTATCAAATATACAATTAAAATCTCCTCTTAATATTAAGTTGCCTTTATAGTTATTGGAAATGAAATCCAAGTGTTTTTTAACAGTTCCTGAGCCAATGCCTGTGAACCAATATATTTTGGCTAGGGTCCATAATCTGTTACTATATATAACTATTACAAATGCCATAAGGCCTTCTTTATCTTCATACCTATTTCTGGGTTAATCACATTTGTTTTTCATAAAATTGTTACCCCTTTTAACTTTGTTTTATAAGTGGACTGCACCAGTATTATATATTCCTTGGGATTCCATTTGTAGTTGTCATTTGTTTTGAAATGAGTGTCTTGAAGGAAGACAATTTGTGCTTTGTTCAATTTTAAATATTTCAGTAGATTTGATCTTTTGCTAGGATTGTTTAAGCCATTGTTATTTAAAGATAATAAAGTTAAAGCCATCATAGGTTATTTAAACTATGTATTTTTTGTTTTAATGTGACTATTAAACATTTTCCTCTGATAACTATAAAGTATATGTTTGAGCTTTTAAAGGAAATTATTAGTATTATACTTTGAAGGTTTACCAATAAAGTAATGTTTTGGTCAGGCATACTAAAAATGTTTTTGTAAAATAACAAATTTAAATGAATAAATGTTAACAAAACTAAGATCTGCACTAGCCATGGAATGAAAATCATTCCTAATCTGATGGATAAACCTAAGTCCATCAGATTATCACTCATACCTTGACAAATCAGAACATCTGAGCTCCATCAGTTGAATTATCATATGGAGAATATTTATAATAAGAAAGCAACATTTATGTTATTTTGAACCTATATAGTACTGTTATAGATTAGACAGAATTCTAATACAATATAATGCCTACTTGTTATATAAGCAATTAACATTTACATGAAAGATAGATAACAAGGAATTCAAACATAGTTATGAAGGATGTATGATATATAAAACCTTGACAAAAGATTATAGCACACAGTTATTTAACATATTCACCCTTACTGATAAACTCTTTCAAAACTTCTTACTTAATCTAAATAGATGATAATATGTATACCTAATGTTTATAATACAATGTATTTTTCTAGATATGTCAGAAGTTAAATTTCATTGTTTGTCAGCATTTAAGTAGTCACTTTGTATAATCAGCAAAGGATAAACTGAGTGATTATTGTCAATTTAATACTATTTGTTCAGAATGTGTTGTTTACATGCTGTGACATTCCTAGTTCAGGCTTCTGTTGTTTACCTTGAACAACTTTGTCAGTTTGATGTCATATATAAAACATTAGTTACCTTGGTAACAGTTTAATTATCAAGTATGGTCAAGATGGGTTACAAAAACTACAATTCAAGTTAAAGCAATTACATGACTTGTTATACATATTTACTTATATAAGAAAATCATCATGCTTCCCCTTGATGTTCAACACAGTGTATGTCAATTATGACAAGTTAAAACAGCAGTGTGATTATACTCAAGCCCGTGTTATTAAACTGAGTGGTTATTGCCAGTTTTAATATTATTTGCTCAGAATATGATTGTTACATTATGTGACATTTCAAGTTCAGGCTTCCACTATTTCTCTTTAATAACCCCATCAGTTTGATGTCATGTACTAAACACTAGCTGTCTTGGTATCCAGTAAGTATTACACATTGGCAAGTTGGGCTACAAAAACTACAATTCAAGTTAAAACAAAAACAATTACATGACTTGTTATACATATTTAATTATATTAAAAAATTATCAAGCTTCCCTTTTATGTTCAGTGTAGTGTATGCCACCTATGACAAGCCAAGACAGTAGTGTTACTATACAAAAAAAAAGTTATTGAATCCAGATTTTAATATCTAAATTCAGAGGACTGGTCATTAATGTGACGATTATATATTTTGTGTCCAGATTACTAAAATCAAACACTACATTGTCTATAATGCATGTTTTTTTTCTTCCCTGCTGTAGCTTAGTTATTTGACACAAACTGTTAAGCATTTTCATCACTGTGTTCCCTTTACCATAGCAACCTGGGAGCATCTGAGCACCACCAGTGTGTCTGTGAACCACTCACCAGAGGTGTGCAATGCAGCCGAAGCAAAGCCTCACCTCACCAAAAACCCCAAGCACAAACTCTCTCCCTCCCAGTCCAGCAAAAGCCAGGAAAAGAACAGAAAGCAAACAAGTTAGTGAAAACAGCTAATAAGCAATTACATGACCCGCCACACAAATTCACCTATACAGGAAAACCACCATGCTTCCCCCGACGTTCATTCATGACCAGCGAAAATGGCAATGTTATTAAACTTGAGCCTATGTCATTAAACTGAATGTCTATTGTGAATTTAATACTAGTTGTTCAGAACATGATTAGTACATTCTGTGACATTTCAAGTTCAGGCTTCCACTGTCTCTCTAACACAGTCAGTTTGATGTCATGTACAAAAAAACTGGTTATCTTGGTAACCGTACTAGCCATGGTCAAGATGGGCTACAGAAACTACAATTCAAGTTAATACAAATAAATAACTTCTTATAATGTAGTGACCACAAGCTGTTAAGCTTTATCGTCGCTCTGTTACCGTTACCATAGCAATCTGGGAGTGTCTAATACTGTTAATGAATCTGTGAGCTATTTACCAAAGGCACTCGATGCACCTTAAGCAAAGCTTCACTTCACTAGCAACCCCAAGCCTGAATTCCCTCCCTCTCAGCAACAGCTGGGAAAGAGCTGAAAGCAAACAAGTCAGCAGAAGCAATGAACAACAAAAAAAAAAAAAAAAAAAAAGATAATTATAATGACAACTGCACCAGCTACCAGACACGACTGCATCCATGCACACCACATCAGGATCAACCAAGTAGCACACAAAGCCACGATACCCACCACAAATGCAGTCATTCATATCTATACAGAATAATACTGACAATTGTACTAGCCACCAAACATGGCTGTATCCACGCACACCATTTCAGGATTGATTAAACCGCACTCGTAGCCATAATACCTGCCATAATTAACACTAACCATAGTTAATCAAAATAATGGTAACATTTGTAGTAAGAGCTTGCTACTATTATTAACCAGGATATACATGACATTTCTATATCTTAATTTAACTGAAGAAGGCATTAGTCTCCATGACAGCAATTTTTTTTTTAAAAAACACCCTACTGTTAATGCTATTAAATGTTGCTTTGTTTGGCTAATTGTTGTGTGTTGTGTCTTTCGGCTTTTCCCGGTTAAGGGTCGCCACAGTGGAAGTCTGGTCCGCTAGTGATTGGCAGTAAATTTTTACGTGCCGAGTTGCCGGCCCTGATGCACAACCTTCAACGAAGGTACGCCCGTTCATGCATGTCTCCACACAGAAGACGCTCTAGCTGAGAATCGAACAGGGCAATGTCTTACTTTGAGGTGACAACGCTACCGCAGCACCACAATATAAATAGTAACCCATCTTGACCTACCTTTGTTTTTGAAGAATTGTTAGACTTTTGAACATTTCTGAATAAATTATTGCTGTTTCTCAGTTGTTTAAAAAAAATCCTTTTTAAAATTTTTAAAATAAAACAGATGACAAGTGATGTACCATATCAGTTAATACTTTAAGAGATGTAGTTGTAAGAGTTATTTTTTTGTGACAGCTATTTTGGAATCAGTTTTTTGTTTCTTCTTTCTAGCATCAGTCTAACCATTTGTTTCTTTTATTCTTTTAAGAGTAGGGGACATCCATTCCATTTCTTCTGCAATAGGCACCATGTTGTTGTTTTTGATTAATATAGTAGCACCTCACAGTAAGACGTTGTCCTGTTCGATTCTCAGCTAGAGCGTCTTCTGTGTGGAGACATGTGTGAATGGGCGTACCTTCATTGAAGGTTGTGCACCAGGGCTGGCAACTCAGCATGTAAAACTCTACTGCCAATCATTAGCGGACCAGAGTTCCGGTTTGTGGTGACCCCTAACCGGGAAAAGATGAAAGACACAACAACATAGTAGCTTCTTTTAAGTCATTAAAGGTTCTCATCTCGTTGGCAAAAAGTATTTTTGCCTTGGCTGGAAAGGCAAGCTGTGCTTTAATGTTGTTTTGTTTCAACAGTTTTCTTATTGGCCAGACTTTCCTTTGTTGCAGTATTCTGGAAGAATAATCATTGTCAAACCTTATCAGGCTTTGACTGTATTTTAAGGGTGATTTTCTCCAAGCAGATTTTAATATTAGTTCCTTGTCTAGAAATGAAAGAAGTTTGATAACTCTGGATCTAGGTGGAGTATTTGTTGAATTAGAGGCAGGTTTCCTCAGTGCTCTATGCGCCCTTTCAATTCCAAATGAAAGTCCCTATTTCAAGTCTAAAAAATTCAGGAATCCAGGTTGTTAAAAATGAGATAATGTCTTCACCTTCAGTGTTTTCAAGCAGACCAAAGATGTTTGTATCTCTCCACCAAAATTGATATTTATGTAGTTTAGTAGTTTATCTATAGATTTCTGATGTTTTAAACTTGAAAATAATAACATTTTCCTATATTATACTAGTTTATGGAGCTCTGAAAATTCATTGCTCTCAGTTGTCCACCTAGGCTCCACCCCCAATTCAGGCACTATCATGACAGAGCTAAATCTTTCAGATCATCAGATCAGTTGTTCATTTGTTGTGAAGGTAAGAAGAAGGGACAACTGGCATAAAAACAGACTATTTCCAAATGGTTGTCTAAGGCTATTGTCTTTTTTTATATACACCATAACAAATCTATTCTAGGCAGGGTCAAGGCCCACTCTACTTGCTTTCTTCAATAGCTTTTTGGAAAGGGTTGGATTCTAGAAGTATTTTAGAAGCTGCTAACTGGTCCTCTGTAAATACTGTTACAAAGCAGAATAATCTGGATTCCTTCTCTAGGTCTAGATCATACTTTGATAGAACCATTCCCCATTGGCTACTGGACTCTTCTACTTCCACCTGCCAAACATAGTTAGCTATAATAATCTACCTATATACAGTAGTTAAGGCTACTACAAAGTGATGATCAATATAAATAAAATAGTACAGATGTGTAAGCTGAATTTACCATAACCATCCTCCTTGTTTTTTGGTGTGTGTGTGTGTGTGTGTGTGTGTGTGTGTGTGTGTGTGTGTGTGTGTGTGTGTGTGTGTGTGTGTGTGTGTGTGCGTGTGTGTGTGTGTGTGTGTGTGGGTGTGTGTGTGTGTGTGTGTGTGTGTGTGTGTGTGTGTGTGTGTGTGTGTGTGTGTTTTATGCCAGGGTATTTTTTGTTATTCCTAGCATTGTTCTTTCAGGTGTCAGCCTTTCCATCTCCCTGCTGGCAGGAAAGCTTTGAAGGCCTTCACACCCAAACTTGTCTTTCAGTCAGCTGAGCTCAAGTTATTTGACAGTTTGTGGAAGGTGCCCTGAAGCTTTGGAAGTTGGCCAGTTGTTATATCCTTGGCAGGATATAACCATATAGCTAAGGCTACTACAGCAGTGATCACTTGGAACATTTACTCTTATGGTAAGTTTATGTACACAGCTGTACTTTATCTCTACTGCTAACTCCCTCAGTCTGTTGCAGCATTCTGCACAAACTAACCTTCTAAGCCTAGAACATTGTTTTAAAGACTCAAATCATGTTAATTATCAATAAAGTAATCTAATCATATTTGCCTCTGGCAAAATCTCAGATACTTTACAGAATAACATACTAATTGAACAAACCAAACTTTTAGGTAAATCATATTATCAGAATTATTTGTAACCTCAGAAACTCACAAGAAGATAGGATCATTTTCAAGTTAAAACCCAACCTAACAAATATGCGCAACTAAACACAGCCCAAACTCTGTTACTACCTACATTACTATATGCATTTTCTAGCCTTATTATCCTCCAAAACTTCACCTACATAAGCTACAGAAAACATGCAATAACATTGCAAAATATGCTGCTAATGAACAAAAGAAAACCTATCACTGTAAAATACTTTGTAAGATTGATGGCTATAGATGAAATGCCTTTAAACATATCCACACATAAAATTCCATATGCACCCAGGAGATGCCTATCCATCTCCTTCCAAAATATATGCCTATTAAGGATGTAGTATCTCAGAGCAAAAACCTACTAGAAGTTGTAAAATCAAATAACCACTTTGGTGTTTGTTTATACTCTGTTCATGAAGCTAAACTATGGAATCCCATTCTCCCAGGGATTAGACATGAGAGTAACATAAAACATTCCTGCACAGTGTACAGTCTAAAAATGTACCTGACCCATACATCATACGCCTAACTCATATACATTCTGGTTTCTCCCTCTTTTCCTCTACCGCCTTTAACCACAATACTTAACCTTATAGTAACTGTTGCCAAATACTGTTGATATGTCTTTGAAACCTTCATTACTTATGTTTCAATCGTTGTACATATGTCTTTTGTAATTATTTTCTAAATGCGTTCAAAAATGTTGTTACACCTGTTGTATCATAGTGGAGCTTTTCTGCGCAGGCCACCACTAAAAATGGGATTTAGCTCAGTAGGATTACTCTTGGTCAACAAATGTAAATAAATAAAATAAAATAGAAGATAAATGTTTTTTAAACAAATGTTATCAAATATAATATTGATTTCTAGGCCAGTGCAGTGGAATAGAGGGACAACGTGCTAGCTACAGCCCAAGTGACCCATGATGTTTGATTAGCAGCTCAAGTGTCTGACTGGCAAGGGAGGATGGGCTTGTCTATCCTGGGGAGAGGAGGGGAGGGTTACCTTTCCAGAGGACACAATGTGGTATAGTTTCACTTGGGTAGTCAAGGAAAACTACTGCAGAGTACTAACACGGATGGGTGGGGTGGCCTGCTGGTGTCATCTCTCTCTGCAACACTGAGGGAAGGTTCAGCATCCATCTCCTCAGAATGAGCTGGGTGTATGCAGGGAAAAAGACTAAAGTAAAACTTCCAACATGATCAATATGACAATGTCTTGGGATGTCCCAGTCTTCTTGTTGACCCCCAAACCATCAGAGAAAATCTGGGGGAGTTAAACAGGAGTAGGTAGGCCCTGCAAACAAGAGCTACAGTGGGGTTGGCTAATGGTCAGCTTTGTTGGGAGAAAAGAGGAGAAAAACGTATATTACTAATTTCTGTCTAAATCCCAATGGTATTCCAGCTCCACAGGAGATAGTAATACACATTTGAAATAAGGCTTTTGGTTCCCTTTGAGATACTCTTTGTGTGTGTTCAGTTGGAGGATTTGGATCAGCTTTCAAAAGAACAGCAAATGACATTAAGAAATAAAACAAAGTAATAAAAAAGTAAAAAAATAATGTAAGCTCATGTCTGAATTATCATTAAATAGTTCTCAGTCAATAAAATTATAAGGAATAGCATTTTTAACTGACACAGATGTGGATTTTTATACTTGTAGCAAACATGGAAAATAAGGTAAAACAAAATATATTGTATTAGATTTTAGGTTTTTCTTGGATAAGTAATATCACTTTAGAAACAAGTGTAAAAGAATACTTACACAGTAGAGTTTCAGGGTGAGCATGCTAATCAAGGTGCCATTACCGTCTTTCACAGCTACAGCAACACCAGCACTAAAAATGGAACATAAGCATGTCATCCAGACTTATTCTTGAAAGAGACTGCGTTAAAAGTGCTGTGTTATGAAACAGAGAACTTTTTCATACATTTACTTTTATGACTTAAAGCAAATATATAAACATGGTCAGCCATAAACTAATTTGTGAGCTCCTGAATAATGATACTTAAATAATCAATCATTTTAATAGAAATTAATATAAAACGCTCAATATGGATGCTCTTTAAATTTTATGATTTTTTTAAGCATGAAAAAAGTTCCACATCCTTTCCATTCCCATTCATATCTGGAGAAGAATTACAGTTCATTTTGTATTGACATGTGCAACCAGGTAGCTGCAATATTTGGTATTCACTGCTGATAGTATGGCAGATAAATCATAAAATATATATTGTGTCATAAAGATAAAAATGCATGCGGGAAATATAACACTTTATACAAGTATACATAGCTTTACTTAAAATGATAAAACAAAAATATGTGGCACGTAACAGAGTGAAAACCTGAAGTAACATAATGGCAAATTAAATTACAGATTCAAGAGAAGCAAAAAATAAATGCATTCTATAGTGGAGCTATACTTAGTAAGTAAATGGGCTGTCACTACTGGGAGTCTTAAAGCTGCAACCATTTATGTGCAATTTAGGATAAGTAGCAGTGAAATTTAAAAGTCATGGTTACACAGTTAAACCATTTTCATTGTGGGGGATACACCCCAATTCCTTTGCTAGTTACATAAACTCACTCTAGGATTACTACACCTTGGAGAAGAGTTAGTGTTCCAATGTACAACAATGTCAGTTAGTATTCATTCCCCAGTAATCACGTTTAAATTCTTGCAGTTCCAAGGATCACAATTATGATCCCCCAACACAAAATGAAAAGTCTACAAAATGTTTATTTTTATTTATTCTCTTTTTCCGTTAACCCTTTATTCCAGTCCTGGATCATGAGGATTCCAACACATGTACTGGCTGATAGTCGCCACAGGACCAGGATGCTAGCCAATTACAGGACAGATGGAACCACAAACCCACACATGGTACTGTCAGCGATGGCGAGTTTGATGGAACAGCAATTCACCTATTTCAAGTTTTGGGGAAGTGAGAAGAAACCTGAAGAGCCATGCAGCCACAAAGAAGGCAGAAATTGAACCTCAGTTAAGAACTGAAGTGAAGACGTAATTGCAGCAATGGCAATTACTAGTGAATTTCATAGAACTAAAAGTACTATACTGAGTTATAAAGTAACACATGATTTATTTCATGACAATTAAAATATGATTAGAGCTGTCACTTACACATCTAGTCTGGTGTTGTTGACAAAATATTCCAGTGGGTAGACACACGAATATTTGTACACTACATCTTGCATGTAAGATACAGTACCAACAGATGGATCATATGTCTTGATATAACCACTAATATTAACACTTTGGATATTTGAGAAATCTTTGAAGAGAGCCGAATTATAATCAGTTGTGATCTGGAAAGAAGAGGTAAAATATTTTTTTTAGTTTCCTTAAAACAGAATAAGTATTATAACTCAGTTGACCAAAATATTATAGGTGCAGTGTTTACAGTAAAACATTTCCATTCAGTAGCTGACACAGTTATGAATATTGTAAGCATAATTATCATGAATAGTGCCTCTACCATTGGTTGTGACTATATCTACAGCCAGATTAAATAAAGCCTACATGGTCTGTTTTTACCATGAGTGAGTTGTGCCGCACAAGGTAGCACACTGTTTGAGATTCAGTAATTGGCTCTACAGACTGCGCAGAGCCGTGCAAATAGTGTAAACAATGTGGCATGCTAATTATAGCATAAGCAGCTTAATTGTATGCTAATCAGCCAATCCAAGATGGAGGAACTATTCAACAAGCTATAAAACAACCATTTAGACTCTGTGCTGGTTTTCTCTGCAAATTCAAAAACCTACTGGAATACAGCCATGCAACAGGAGTCTACACATAGGTTCATAGGTAGGTACTAGGCTATCTGCCTGAGGGCATTTATAAGCCTAGCCAGAGTGTGTGATTAATTAACTGATCCTCTGTCAAGCAGAGCCAATGAAGTTATCCCAGGGATGTATTTTCTGTTACCCATCCACTCGTTAAGGTTTCTCTTGAAGAGTGTTAGTGAGTGGCTCTGCCTAATGTAGTTAGGAATTTTGTTCCAAAGCACGGGGAGTCTCTGTGATAGGAATCTATCCCTCCAGTATGTTCTATTTATTGTTGTGGTGAGGTTTAGCTCTAGTGACTTGGATTCCTTTAGGTGGAGCATGTCCATCAATTCTGAGTTGGACATGGCTTTGTAAGTCAGGCAGAGATCACCTCTGAGTAAGCGATATGCCACTGAGTACAGCCTGAGTTCTTTCAGTCGGGCTGCATAGGACATATGTTTGAGGCCAGTAATCCTCTTGGTGAGGTACTTTTGTGGTCTCTCCAGCTGTTGGAAGTGTCTTGTGAAGTACATCCCAAATGGGGCATTGTACTCTATGATGGGTCTGATGAGTGATGAGTAGAGGGGCACTATAACCTCTTTATTTCTAGATGCTAACCCTTTAGTAATTAGATGGGCCACATAGAAGGATTTCCTAACTATTTTGGTAATATGATTGTCAAAGGAGAGATTACTATCTACCTGGGTCCCCAGATCTCTTATTACCTCTTCTGTATTAAGGGGGCTGCCACCTATGTGGTAATTCGTGGGTGTTTTGTTTTTCCCAAACAGGATGACTATGCATTTTTTGGCATTTAGCTTGAGGCCATGATTTTGGTACCAGGTGTCCATCTCAGTAAGGCCCTTTTGGAGGATGTTTGTGTCAGCCGAAGAGTCAATTATGGCTCCCAGTTTGCAGTCATCGGCGAACTTGGTTAGCCATAGTCCTCCTGTGTTTGCCAGTACTTCTGAGAGGTATATGTCAAACAGTAGGGGTACCAGGACTGAGCCTTGTGGGACACCATTTGTGACTGGTTTAGAGTCAGACCTGGAGCCTGTTATTCTTACTGTGTGAGTTCTGTCTGAAAGCCACTTGGCAACCCATCTCGTGATGTAGGGGTTTATGTTCAGGCTGGTGAGTTTTTCTGTAATACCCTAGTGGGGAATAATGTCAAAAGCCTTGGCGAGGTCAAGGTAGGCTGTGTGAACAACCTTTCCCTCGTCTATGGCCTTGGTGACGGTACATATCGTATTGTTACACAAACAATGTTAGGGGCTGCTGTTGCTTTAATTCTTGTGTATGTGCAACAGGCTAAGTCTGTGCTGCTGCTACTGCTAATAGACCAAAGCCAAGAAGGAGAAGAGTTTTCAGACCCCATTTAACTTATCATAGTCTGCATGACATGGAAATTATAGAATGCTGCAGGGTAGATAGACACACATACAGGAACTCTGCATCCTCTGTCATCCTCAACTCAGAGCCAAGGCAAACCAAAGGAACCCATACCAGCTAGACAAAGGTATGTGTAACACATAGAATTTTAGCTGCAGGTACCTTTTAGAGACCAACAGGGGACATGCTGGGGGTGCCACAGGCATCAGCATCTGGGATCCTCCATCAGTTCCTGAATTCTATGTTCCAACATGCCAGTGACCACATATATTTCCCCATACTTCTGAAAACAGAGCCAGAAATATGCAGGTGTTCTACCCTGTAGTACACTAACCTGAAGTACTGGGTACCATAGATTGTGCACATATAGAAATTAAGGCACCACCCGGGGAACAGGGAAGGGTCTACATAAATAGAAAGGGCTTCCACTCTATTAAATGCTAAGTCATGTATAATGCAATGGGAATCAGCCTGAACATGTGTGCTGGCAACCTAGGCAGTTACCACAACTCACATGTCTGGCACACCTCCCAACTGTATCAGATGTTCACTAAGGGGGATATCCCACAAGGTCATTTACTGGGGGATCAGTGGCTGATGACACTCATCAGAAATACAGACACACACACACACACACACACACACACACACACACACACACACACACACACACACACACACACACACACACACACACATGTGCACGAGCTGAAGAATGCCATAATGAGGCACACGCTCAAATCAGAAATATCATAGGGCTTGTGTTTGGGCTACTGAAGTCATGGTTCCATTGCCTAGATGCATCTGGAGAACCCTACAGTACAATCCATGTACATGTACTGAAATCTTCACTGTATGTCTCATGCTACACATCATCCTGTGAAAACAGCTTCAGCAAGATCAACAAGAGGAAGATGCACATGTCCCACCACCAATGGCAAGGTCACCACAGCCACACGCAGGTGAGGAGTCAGAAGGGGAACCAGCAACTGCTGCGGGTGTAGGCAGATGTAGGTTTGCTCAATATACCCTTGCATTGGCTAAGGGGGAACTCATAGCATACTCACTCACCACCTAAGGGACTAAAACCTTCCTCCTACACACACGCATATAATAACATTGATATAGTAACACTGATGCCAGGAAATGCTCACAATCTTTACCTACCCATGTAATGGCTGTGGTCTGCTAGCATCAGTCAGATTCAACCCTGAACTAAAAGTGTTGCAACTCCTGGATTTACAAGGTAGATGTTGAACCTGGAGTGCATTGTGCAATAATATGAATGAATGACATATCCTTGCAAGTTGCTATTTGGTAGTATAAGCAAGTAAAAGGTGGGTGATTTGTACAGAAATGACTTTAACATGTGACAGCAGAGACTTGTATGACTTATATATGTCCAGTATTAAGCAGTAGGCCTCAGCCATCAAAGATTCGCACAGTCGTAACTCAAAATATTGATAATCATTGAATGTCTTCAGTTTAGCACCATACATTTGTACTGGAAAATCATTAAAGAGAGATGTTAGAAGGTAATAAGACACATTTCAGTTTCAGACTTCAAAACTCTCACAATATCATTAACAATACTGATGCAAAAAAAAATTGATAGCAACTGTTTAACCTTCTAAGACCAATAGAAGTCAAAGGTACAATTACCAATTCAGCATCACAAAAGCAGATCTACTGAGCACTAAGTCAGCTATGCATCCAGAGCATCAGACACAAAGTTTATGTATCACTGAATCCAAAAGATAGAAGACAGGGATATGGCACAGTTATCATCACTTGCACAGGGTGTTATGTGTGTGAGTAAGAAAGAAAAGCAGACAGGCATTCATCTAAAGAAACAAATGGCCAGTGAGACAAAAAGCTAAACAATGTAACTGCTGTGTGTGTTTCTGTATGGGTCCTCTAGGGGAAATTGGTGTGTGAGTGTCTGCATGAATACAGCCAAGCTCTGGGTTTGCTCTACATCTTGGTATGTCAGACAGGCGTGAGCTGTGCATGGTAGACGTGGTAGTTAATCACTGTTGTACCCAACCATGAGAACTGGCTCTGCCAGGAGTTGCACTGGCACATCCATGCCCACATTCAGATGCACTGCTGCTACTTGAATGTGACTGATGTCTGCTGAATGAGTTCCCTTCATGAAGAAGCCTAGGATCAGGACCCCATGGCCTGCCACTTCTGTGTACAGACAGCTCAACCACTGACAGAGCAGTGGAACTACTGCCACTATGGGAGAGTGATCAGGCACACCCACAAAGGCTAACAGCAGATGATGCATCTGACCTACATCCACGAGGATGCTATTCCCCTCCCAGCAGATGTTTCATCACAGACACCACCCATTCCAATGTGTCATCCATCTGATCCATTGAGTTGGCAATACAGTGGAGACAGTCACACTTGTGCCACATCTACAAAACTAAGCTTTTCTCTGGAGGACCTATAGGAATCTGCCTTTTTCTCCATGATGGCCCTAAACATATGTTGAGTAGCACAGGAAGAGACACCTGGATCAGGTGGAGGATGGACAGCAGGCCTTCTCCAAGCACCCCTAACAACCCTCCTGCATGGCACCTTCACTCACACATTGGCTAAAGCCAGAGTCAACAGGCACTGAAGCCACAGTAACCACACTTCCCTGATCAATTGTCGCACCCTCCACCTGTCCAATAATTAAGGCTCACTAGAATGGTGAGGCGTAGACCTACTGGCTGTGTCAGATAGAATTGCAGGGAATGGCTGTATGTCAACCTCAGTGTCAGATTCAACCTCTGCACCACTGACTGTGCCTCTGTCTGGCCACCATCATCATGAGAATCTGCTGCTATTCTGCCAACAGGTGGTAGAAGTCCCACACATCCACTGTCAGGATCACCTGTGATAATATGCAACAAACACAGGAAAAAAAGAATACCTACAGTACTGTAGTTTAATATATACTAACAAACTATCAGTGGTGGCACTATTACACACAGCACAGCAATACACACAACAGTCCTGACACCAACATCACAAACTAAATATTTCTTTGAACTTCTCATCAGTACTGACATAAAAATGCTTGGCTTATCATGTGCAGATGATTGTAGGCTGCCTATGCTGGATGTTCCTGGAAGAAGATAAGCAAAATGTAATGACAACATCATCACAATTAACAATAACACAAGGGGGTAAAACTTTTTTCCCTTCATATGTCCCTTAGCTATAATTTCAACAAGAACGTGGATGACAAGTCCAACATAAGCCATGTGTAATCAATTAGAATGTGTTGCTAACTGTAACAATCTACAACCCCCCAACCAATTTCTTGTTAAACAGAACTAACAAATTGATGTTAATATTTTACTATATAAGAGTATTTAACAATTGAGATACATAGGTCTACCTGCAAGTTCCTCCTTGGCCATACTTTCTGTCCTTGAAACAGTACCACCCAATGTCAAGGACATGCAGTTCAGCACTTTCCAGGGAGCTGTGTGGATCCCTGACAGTGGATAGGAACTTTTCATTTGCTGTTAGTGGTGGCTCTGTAGCAGGCACCCCTCATACCCATCAGGTCATGGGCCACTGTTGTTGCTGTCCTCTATGCAGATGAGATCATGTCAGTGGCCCTGTAGTGCACCTGATCATATGTCCTGATGTGGTTGCCTACTACATTCACATCTGCAACTATATGATGCCAAATTTCTATTCTGCCTAACATATTTCAACATCCTCTTTCAAGCATAAAGGCACCATGTCACCTAAAAGCTTTCACAATGACCTGATTCTCAGGGTCACTGAAGGGTGGGTTTTGGGGATTGAGACATCTGGGTACCATAGTCCAAGGTGTCCTAAAACACAACAGAAGAATAATAGACATAAACAGTCTAGATATTTGAAATATGAACAAGAGGAACTGTGTGGATGTAACATATTACATTCGCACACAAAGCAAGAATGGATGCTAAACAGGGGAGAGTAACTGTGATGTCCCCCCCCCCACCAGTAATCAAGGATCCTGAATCCTCACCATTGACACTGGAGAGAGACATCCACTTGGAACAAAAATGGATACAGCCAGTATTTCCAGATGCAGCTCTATGCATCAAGAACAATTTCCCTTAAGAGCACACAGGAACACACTTAGTCTGGGGTCTGGGGCTCTCTCTCTCTGTTGATCTCCAGGTCCCCAGTAAGGCATTCCACTGGCATAGCTGTAGAGTCGAGTCCTCAGCTCAGTGTCCAAGCCAAGTCCTCCACCATTCTCTCTGTGAATCCAGTACTCTGTGTCCCTGCTCCAAGCAGCTGACACACACACACACACACACACACACACACACACACACACACACACACACACACACACACACACACACACACACACACACAAACACACACACACCTGGGAAAGGTTGGCACAGATTTACTAGGTATGCACCCCTTCTGCCCAGACTATAAGGTAGTTACACTGCCACCAGGCACTCCAAAGCAAGATACTCTAAGGCTGTTACATGGGTACCCAATTATACTGACTGAAATTAATATTAATAGCAGTGATAGTGTTTGACCAATGCAGTAAGGCTTTCAGGAGTGGGGACAGAGTCACCAAATAGAAGAGAGTACTCTCAAAGGTTAAAGTATTCTCTAAAGGACCAGCCATAATGAAAAGTTTAAACATATTTAATCATATTCTTCTTTTGGCTGTTCCTGTTAGAGGTCACCACAGCAGATCATCTGTTTCCATTTCTTCCTGTCCTCTGCAACTTGCTCTGTCACACCAACCACCTGCATGTTCTCTCTCACCATATCCATAAACCTTATCTTAGGTCTTCTTCTTTTCCTGTTACCTGGTAGCTTCATCCTTAGTATCTTTTTCCCAATATACTCAGCATCCCTCCTCAGCACATGTCCAAACCAACATAATCCTGTCTCTCTGGCTTTGTCTCCAAACCTTCCAATGTGGGCTGACCCTCTAATATACTTATTCCTAAGCCTGTCCACCCTTGTCACACCCAGTGAAAATCTTAACATCTTTAACTCCGCCACATCCAGCTCTAACTCCTGCCTTTTTGTCAGTGCCACTGTCCCCAACCCATATAACATAGCTGGTCTCACTACCCTCTTGTAGACCTTCCCTTTCACTCTTACTGGTACTAGTCTGTTACAAATCACTCCTGACACTCTTCTCCACCCACTCCATCCTGCCTGTACTCTCTTCTTCACCTCTCTTCCACACCCAATGTTACTCTGAACTACTGATCCCAAGTATTTAAACTAATCCACCATCGCCACCCTTACTCCTTGCATCCTCACCATTCCTCTATCCTCCCTCTCATTCACACACATATATTCTGTCTTAGTCCTGCCGTCCTTCATTCTTCTTCTCTCCAGACCATATCTCCATCTCTCCAGGGTCTCCTCCACCTGTTCCCTACTCTCACTACAGATCACAATGTCATCTGCAAACATCATAGTTCATGGGGACTCCTGTCTGATCTTGTCTGTCAACCTGTCCATCACCATTGCAAATAAGAAAGGGCTCAGAGCTGATCCTTGATGTAATACCACCTCCACCTTAAACGCATCCATCACTCCCACCACAGACCTCACCGCTGTCACACTACCCTCATACATATCCTGTACCACTCTTACATACTTCTCTGACACTTCCAACTTCCTCAGTATAATACCACAACTCCTGTCTAAGCACCCTGTTATATGCTTTCTCTAAGTCTACAAAAACACAATGCAACTCCTTATGACATTCTCTTTACTTTTCCATCAACAATCTCAGAACAAACATTGCATCTGTCGAGCTCTTTCCCGGCATGAAACCATACTTCTGATCACTAATCATCACATCCCTTCTTAACCTAGCTTCCACTACTCTTTCCCATAACTTCATGCTGTGACTGATCAATTTAATGCCTCTGTAGTTACTACAGCTCTGCACATCACCCTTATTCTTAAAATTCGGTACTAAAACACTTTTTTTCCATTCCTCGGGAATCCTCTCACTTTCCAAGATTTCATTAAACAATCTGGTTAGAAACTCCACTGCAATTTCACCTAAACATCTCCATGCTTCCACAGGTATGTCATCTGGACCATCAGCCTTTCCATTCTTCATCCTCTTCATAGCTATCCTTACTTCCTCCTTGCTAATCCATTGCACTTCATGATTCACTATCACCATATCATCCAGCCTTCTCTCCCTCTCATTCTCTTCATTCATCAATCCCTAAAAGTACTCTTTCCATCTGCTCAACACACTCTCATCACTTGTGAGTATGTTTCCCTCTTTATCCTTTATCACCTTTTCCTGCTGCACATCTTTTCTAGCTCAGTCCCTCTGGCTAGCCAATTGGTACAGGTCCTTTTCTCCCTCCTTAGTGTCCAAACTTTTATACAACTCTTCATATGCCTTATCCTTAGCCTTTGCCACCTCTCTCTTTGCCATGCACCTCATCTCCTTATACTCCTGTCTGCTTTCTTCATCTCTCTGACAATCCTACTTCTTTGCCAACCTCTTTCTCTGTATACTCTCCTGTACTTCCTCATTCCACCACCATGTCTCCTTGTCATCCTTCCTCTGTCCAGATGTCATACTAAGCACTGTTCTAAACATATTTAATAATAAGTAATAAAAGAATACAAAAGTGCAGATATCTATTTAAATAAACACCAAGGTTTCAATCACATGAAATATTAAAATAACACAGATGAATAGATTCACAAAGATACAGAAAAACAGTACTTAACTAATCTCACTATATTTTCTTGACTTATCTAAAGAATTACTATTCCCTGGTCACTTACTAGAGCAAGGCAAGATAAAGTAGGTGAGGGGCCTTTCTTACTCAGGTTCCAAAAACAGACTGCCTTGAGACTTCAGTCTCATCTGGTATTAAAAAACATCATTTCAGTGATGGATTGCAGAATGACATCACACACATCTGGTCATCTGACTTTTGGTTCCCACACTACCCCCTTTCCTAGCAAGTGACCCAGAATTTTGCACATATGTGTCAATAATGCACACACAAATGGCCACACACAAATAGCTTTGCTAAGATCTGTTGCAACTTCTGGAAGTCATAAACCAATTCCACACTTCCACCCTTCCAAAGCAGAAATTAGTTCACAGCTAAAGACAATACAGAAGGCTTCCTAGTACTTATTTTCCCAGGCATTTTGTTTCTGGCTGCAATCAGAATGGTAAGATACAATCTTTATGGCCTAAATTAAGTAATTTAATTTCACACAATTTTTTAAAGATCGCTGGAACTGAGCTTAACTTCTTCTCTTCCAGTATCCTCTGTTAACATATATACATTTCCTCAGTTACAAGAGTACAGTCTGATGTAAATGTATATATTTCTCTGTCCAGTGGGACACAGTTGATACATTTTTAACACAAGCAACTTTACAAATATTTAAAACAAAAACCTTTGCACAATGGCTCAAAACCCTGTAAAACTACACAACTATTTTAGTGCTTTCATTTCTTTTTAATAAAGTGGAACTTCTTCAGAAAAAACAAACATAAAAACCTTCACATTTAAATAACCCTCCAAAATGTTACATCACTTCCTTTAAAACATCACTTCCTTCTGTAACATTGTTTCCTTTTAAAACATCCATTTCTTTTGTGGACATCACTTAATTTTAAAGAAACATGCTAAGCCTGTTAAAAGTCCTTAAAGTCAAATACCATGTCCCCCATAATGAAAAACTTTGAACATACAAAAATAACAATAAAAAGCATCAACAAATTAAAAACAAAAATGATAATAAAAAACATATTTGCCAATAATGTTTTATCATATGTAAGACAATCATGTAACTTTAAGTTTCAACAAACATTTAAAATTTAAATTTCCATTTAACCCTGGGGCTTGGTCAGCCCTCAGAAACACTTGCCATTTGTATTCTCTTACTTCTAGCACATTATTACAGCTAAATACAAACTTTTCCATTATCATTTTTTCAAACACAATGAAATGAAATGTTTTAAATCCTGAACATTCTACACTGTGCTTGGCCATGGCATTGGAAAAATATTTAATCTTATTGGCTTTAACATGGTCCCTTATTCTACACCGCAACTTCCTAAAACTTTTGCCTATATAGAAATGAGAATGTGTCACATCTAGCCACATAAACAATACCACTGCTGTGGTAATTAAATCTCTTTTTGGCCTCAAAAACAAACCTAATATGTTCAAAAGTGATGGAGCTAACTTTGCTTATAAACCAACATTGCTTACATTTGGTACATGTAAAGGTACCAACTGTTCTTCTACTAAGTTGGAACTCACTGATCAAATCCTGTTGAAGTAATAATTTAAGATTTACAACTTTTTTAAATACAAACTGTGAATGTTCACCTATAACTTTAGTAAGATTTGGATTCCCTAGAACAATCTTCCAATTATTTTGAACCATATTAATTTCTGAACTATCTATTGTAAGTGGAAGTTGTAAAGAACATCTCATTTCATCATTTACTTTGTAAAAATCTGATTGCTTTATCAAAAATTCCCTTAGCTAAAATTGAAGGAAATTAAGTATCCCTTTTACTAAGGACTTCATTTTTAATTTTGTGAAGCTCTTCAATAGGGTAGCCTCTTTCTAAAAAGAAACTGATTAAAATTTTAACTTCCCTATATAATTCATTTTCATTACTAATCATGCAGTATAACAGTCGCTCACCTGGTTAGGATAAAACAGACTAACATTCGTGGGTTCAGTTCAAGCAACTTTATTACACACAAACACATCATCAATGAGCTTTGTAACTTAAACTTAAATAAACTTAAAAACAGACTGACTACCACACTCATACATGTTAACACTCTTGCTGTTCTCTCAAAATGGCACTGCTGCCTGCACTTGCTGAGTATCTATATGCACGTGCTTACATCTAGAAATGCTTCTTAAAGATACATATACACACTGTAATCTAAAATAACCTAATAACTTGTCCATTGAAAATGTTCAATGTCATCTCTTTTGGATGATGGCTACTGTAATGGGAATACTTATTAGTAAAAGTCTCCTTCCTATGTAAGCCACTGTCAAGCAGAATTTTCAGAATTCATAGTAACTCTAACATCCAAATAATTAATAATAGAACCAATGACACTAATAGTACATTTTCACCAAGTGACACTGTTATTGATTTGATCAATAAATTCATAAAATAATTCTTCATTATTTCCCCAAATAAAAAAACAAATCATCTATGTATCTCTTATAGTATTTCACAAATTTCGAACAAAGGAACATTTTTAAGCATACTTTCTTCCCACCAACACATAACAAGATTAGCAAAAGCTGGGGTAACGTTGGCCCTCATGGCCAGTCCAGTTAATTGTTGGTAAATATGATGGTTAAATAAAAAGAAATTATTTTTAAGTACCATATCCATCAACACTATTATAACATTAATATCAACCTGTTCCATTTGACCATAATTTTCAAGATACTTTCTTACAAACTGTAACCCTTCTTCTTGGTCAGTGGTCATATATACCAAATTCATATCTACTGTGGCAAGCATGGTCCCCACCTTTTGTTTGGGTTATTTAATCAATTAAATTAAGAATTTATGAATTTTTAATGGTTGATCAAACAATTTAGGAAGATTGTTTGGATTCCAAAAATCCATAAGAATAAAGAAAGACCCCCATAAAGACCAGTTGTGTCTTCCCAAAGAAACAAAACAGTATGTATTGCATTTTTTTAGATCACTTACCTAACCTTACAGTACAAAACAGTAAATATTTTCTTAAGGATTAACGGTCCTTGTTGAACAGTCTAAGGGAATATACATTTACAGGTGGGGAGACCATTCTTGTCACTTACCGTAAGTGTTTATTTTACATGGCAGTCCATGTACCCTTACAGATCATTTATACAATTTCAGTACAGAATGCCAGGAATGGGATTTCTCAGTACTCTTAACTGTATATACTGTTATATACTGTGTTTGTACCATATGCATATCATACCTCTCAACTGTCCAGATTTTTACAGAATGTCAGATTTTTGGCTTATATCTTTTGATCTGTTCCTTTTAAAATGTGTGTTTTTCTGCCATATCTCTGGGATGATCTGAGGACTGATGTCACTAAATAATTACGTATATTTGAGTTTTGGACTTCATATCTTTCAGAAAATTGTATCTTAGCACAAACCTTATTATTCTAGCACATTTCTACTTTTAAAAGAGCAAATATGTAAAATCTGTCCATATTTCTGTGTCATTGTCCCCACATTATGTTGGGCTTTGTCCAGTTTTCTTGCCCTAAGGTGTTGAGAGCTATGACTGATATGATAAGCCCTATTGATCATTGTGGCATTCCCGCACAAACACTCTAACCGAGTGTACTCTGATGTAAACAGGTCTTCTATTCATATTGTATTTCACAGTTTCCTGCCAGCCACAAAAACACACTTAATAATGTTTAAACATTGTGCAAGGCATGAATTTGAAAATAGAACTGCTACTTACTACATATCACCGCACACACATGTGAACTCCATATAGACTTAGCACATAGCCTACACAGAGTTTACTGAATCCCAGGGCTAGAGTTGTTCTCCATAACTCTTTTTCTTAGCCTACAATACTATAATATGTATTTGTGCATTGTTTGTTTGTTGAATGAGGATACAGGCTGACCTAGCTGGATCCTTTTCAGCTCCAGCTTGAGTATTAACAACGTTCATAATAATATCCATAATGTGCTGAACATACACTATGTAAGATTTAAAGTAAGCAAATGTTTTATGATGTAGTAAATCCTATAATTAGTAGAACTTCAAATTTCACAGACCTGTTAATACAACATACAGCCTGTCAAGTAAAATTGTGCAACAGGAATTTATTAAGATATGCTGCATAGGTAGTTACTAGGCATGAGATCCAAGAGACCAATGAGGAATGTAGTCCATTTTCCAATTGTACCAGATGAGTCTCTGGTTAAATAACTTGCTCAGAGTCTCACAGTAAGCAAATGGACACTGACGGAATCACATGCTAGTCTACAGGAAATGGCTTGTTAACAGGTCATATGCATAATCTTCTGTGTTATCAGACTACATATATGTCAAATTTCCATATTTACAGTTTTATGAATGTGACAGACAAAATACCAGTGTTAATACAATGTGTGAAATCAGTGCTACATACTTATAAATAACAGGCAGCACTTTAATATTTATAGTCATCCACTGAGAGTAAAATATACAAGAGAGTGATTCTACACAAGGAATAAAGTAGCAGATCATTACCATATAAAACGAAATAGCAGTTAAACATTATGGTGTGAGTTATGTATTAAGCTTTCTTAAGAGCTCATTTTGTTGGATTGTAATGCCTTGCAGTCATTGCTGCTAAATACAGAGGAACTGAAATGCAGTCTTGGCAATAACATTTGTGATGGAACATGTTTTGACTTGTTATGGGTATGCCCCAGATAATACTTGTTTTATAGCTTTAATATCAGTCTGTGGCATTGTATGGCTTTGGTTCTCTGTCTCTGTGAGTATTTACTGTTTGTGCTGCAGTTTTGTATTGAGATTAAAGCATTTCTTTACCAGATAGGATTATAAATTGTGTTATAGTTGAATTGGTGTTACATGAATGCAGGCGCACTTTATGGATGTTGGTTGAGATTTTGTTTAAAACTTTGTAAGGTTTCACATGGGAACTACAATACAGAAGACCTTAGCACTTTCACAGATTATTTATTTAATTATTTAGCTATTTATTTATTAACAAGATAAACCTATTGGATATACATGTCCCATATCTGGTGAGCTATTTTGTTCAGAGTCACAACAGTCAAAAAGAGGTAGAGGAACTCAAACCCATATCTGCAAAAATCAGATTGTTAAGATCTTCTAGCCTTACTTTTCTGCACTAATAGTCAGACTTGTAGTAATATATGACTTGTAGCGCTGTCTTGGCTAGAACTCAGGGAATAATTTTTTGTGTCTAGCTTGCATGTCAAAGTTTGGAAATCTATTAGATACTACCTTTTTCATCTTAGACTCACAAACAGTTCATCAGAAAATTTTCTGTGTGTAGGTACTTTACATTTTCATATATGAATCAGGGCACCAGGTAGTATATCCGTTACCATTGCTGCTTCCCGGTGCTTGATTCTCCAGACTGGCACACTGCCTTCTTTGTGGAATAGGCATGTCTACCCTCCATCAGTGTGTATTTTCACTAGGTAATCCTCCTTCTTCCTGCATCTCAAACATGAGGTAATACTCCAAATTGCCCATAAATATGTGTTTCATGTGTAATCGTGCAGGGTGTATGCCCTACGACAGACTGACATCCTATTCAGATTATTTTTATTGAGTAGGATAAATTGACTGTTGGGACAGACAGTGGCTACCATGCAACTCTAAACTGAATAAAGCAGTATAAAAGACTGAATTAATGGGACAAGTAGCTTAAATGGACAGATTATGCTTGATAGTTCTGGCAATATTAGATATGGTATGGAAGAGGAAGCAAATATCAGGAACGTTTACTTTAATTGCTGGTATAGTGTACATTATAAACCTGCTTGATATGCCTCTGGGCAAAGAAACATCAACATTTTGCAGTTTTTAAATGTTTGTAAATTCCAACTCTGATGTCATCTGAATATGTTCTATATGCCATTGTCAGAGTAAGTTGTTTCCTTATAGATATGAAACTGTGTCAATTTCAGTACCATCTGTGTATGTTCCATACTATCTCATGAAGATGTTATTGAGTCCCTAGTGGGTTGTAGTTTGCATACTTCCTGCTACAAATGTATTAATGGTCACCCTTCTCTTCTGTACCTATGTAATGATTAGCAAAGACGTTTCCATGTCTGTCTGCTAACCATGCTAATTCATTTATATTCTTAATGTCAGTTCAGGTTTGTCTGAGAGGACAAATAGTGTATGCAAATAAACACTTATAACAAATGCTAAAATTGTACTCATGGAATAGTAGACAGCTCCATAGCTGGGGGAATGTTATCTGATATTGATGCTTGCAAGGTGTTTGATTTTGTGAACAGAAACTTTATGTTTAAATTCTTGAATTACTAATGAGAACCATAACATTATACAACTGCAGTTAAGATCCTATATAGGAACACATTTACATTCATCAGGGTGAAAGCCATTCTACTCATCTTTGTTGATTGTTGAACAAAGATCTGCTTAACCTTTAACTGGACTGATCTTTTTTCTGTAAAGATGACTTTATTTATTTTTGCTTTGTTTTGCAAAACTTAGCAGTGGGCAGAATTTGACACCCTGAACAGTTGTCCTTTTTCCTAGTCTTATACATCAGTCAGAAACTATAAGATTTTATTCTGCTCATCAAGATATACAGGATGGAGTACATCAAATAGCAATGGTTCAATAATTTAAAAATCTTGGATAACATAAAACTTGCCACAGAAAAAAATGGTTGAATAAAATTGTTATATAGTGTATGCATTTATTCAGTTTGGCAACAAGGGTAGAGCACTGATCCCAGTGGACCCATTGTATTTTCAGCCAGGACATACAAAAATAACATAAGACAAAAAGTTGTAAAGACAAGCTGTGCTGTGTATGATGACTGAAAGAATTGATAAGACTATATTACACTGGAATTAACTAGAAAATGAATGAATTCTCCACAGGCTGTAGTTTGGTTAAAAATGCTTTATTAGATATTAACAACATCTGAATACTGTCTCCAGTAACAGTGCTAATAAACAATAACAGTCTGTAGAAATTCTGGAATGCTGGATAACAGTAACAGTGCTGATAAATATTTCCAAAGTTTCTGCATGTATATTCTGATTCTCCTGAATAATATCAACTGAAATAGTCTTTTCCTCCTGAATAGTATGGATACTTGACCTGACTTCTGTACTCTGGCTTGGGTGTCTGTTTTGCAAAGACGTTTTGCATATCAGTTCAAAAGCCAACTTAACTGACTCAATGGACTGTGTCTAAAGTATTTCCAAATAATGCCAAAAACCCTGTAATGTTTTGTACTTCTCTTTAGCCTTGATTTCTATGCCTTGTCTTGCATGTGATTCACAGTGCCTAACTGACTATTTTTTATCTAGCATTCCATTGCAAGTACACATATCTTTCCCTTGAGAAAGGAACATCCTGTAGCTTTTCCTGAGAACTGATATCTCTGCACATCTCATGCTTAGCCAGCAAGATTATCTTTTCCTTTCTACTGAACTGTCTTTCCCTGAAACTGAATACATACATGAAAATACAAGTGTGACTACATTTTCAGGGCTATGATTCTCCCTTAATGTACTATAGTTAACTCAGTAAGAATAAAGTGAAAACCCTCAGTCCAGCAATGATTATATGGAACCAATAACATTGATTGAACAATAACTGAATAATAATAAATAAAATATAATAATAAATGAAGTAGTTTAAATAGTGCAGAGTCAGATGACAGATGGAACTTGTGTTATGAAGTGAAAGGGAGAGAGCACTTCTTCTTCTTCTTTCGGCTTTTTCCCAGTTAGCGGTCACCACAGTGGATCACCTGTCTGCTCATGATTGGCAGTGGAGTTTTATGGTGCCGAGGTGCCAGCACAGTGCCCAACCTTCCACAGAAGGCACACGCATGCACAGACTCACACCTAGGGCCAATTTGGAGTGTCCAATCCACCTACAGCATGTATTTGGGATGTGGGAGGAAACCGGAGCACCCTGAGGAAACCCACGTGACCACAGGGAGTTCATGCAGACTCCGCACAGAAGGCACCCCAGCCAAGAGGGTCACCCGAAAGGGAGAGAGCACACAGAAGCAAAAAAAAAAAAAAAAAAAAAAAAATATATATATATATATATATATATATATATATATATATATATATATATATATGTGTGTGTGTGTGTGTGTCTACCTGAAAACACCAAAATCACAGATCGCCGACAATGAGAACACTGACACCGGAAGATCAACAACAGAGAAGACTGACAGTTGAGAATCCTGATGCTGAGAACACCGACATGTTAAGATAAGTGTGCGATAGGGACGGACGTTAGGGTCAGGGTGTGGGTAAGGTAAGTGTGTGATAGTGACAGATGTTAGGGTAGGGTGTGGATCAGGTAAGTGTGTGATAGTGATGGAGTTTAGGTTTAAGGGCAGGTTAAGTGAGTTAGGGTGCGGGTAAGGTTAGTGTGCAATAGTGATGGACTTGAGGGTTAGGAGCAGATTAACTGAGTTAGGGTTAGGGTGCGGGTAAGGTAAGTGTGTGATAGTAACGGACCTTAGGGTTAGGGTTTGGATTAAGGTAAGTGCATAGATAGCTGTGTATAAGATTTAGTGTAGGTTTGTAAGGTTTTTGGTGTGCTTGTGTTGTGTGTGTTTTTCGGGAAAGGTATTTCTTTTGTTGATTGTCAGGATTTTGGTTTGTCAGGCATGTGAAGTTTCATGTTTTTGAACTTTTTTTTGTTTGTTTGTTTTTTTCGTGTAGGTTATTTCATTGTTAGTGTTTTGGCATGTCAGTGTTATCAGGTAGACCCATATATATATATATATATATATATATATATATATATATATATATATATATATATATATATATATATAAAATATCTGTTTGTGTGCGTGTGTGTGTGTGTGTGTGTGTGTGTGTGTGTATTTTATATATATATATATATATATATATATATATATATATAAAATATATACATACAAATGTTTTGAACCTGGAAGTTTATACTTGCATATTTTCATAGTGAAAAGAATAATGTTAAACATCTGGTCTGTGACTGTATCACTCAGCATTGTCTAATTAGCTTATATTTTATTTCCTATGTGATTTCAGCTTGAACGTTTTATTAAAATGTTATTGAACAATATGTAACCCATGAGCTAATTATTTTTTTTCCAAATTACCAATTGTATTCTATAAGATGTATCTGCAAAATCCTAATATTTTTAGTTGTGTCTTTAGCGAATGTGCAATATATGCATTTTAAAATACTGTTTATTTTTTGTGACATCTATAGGCCTTTGGGACATTAATAAAAACAACATTTTTATTGTATTTTGTAAAATAGAACATCTTGGTTTAATGTTTAATATTTAGAAATGCATATTCTTACAGCACTGCAAATGAAAGTTTTATTAAAACAAATTTTAAATGTACCTGAAGTTATGCTACTGATACTTTTAACAGTCTTGTAGTTTAAATCTTATTAAAGGACATTAACTTGGGCAAATAATTTACATTTCCTTCATGTAACTTTCAGCATTAAGAAATGTTAATATGCCATATAAAATAAACCAAAAATATTTGCATAAACCTTTGCTTACTTTGCTAAAAAATAATCTTTCTTTGTGAGCATGTATATGTGGATATGGTACACAATACACTCATGAATACATTAATATCCTGAAAAAATGTTATATGTCTGTTGGTGCATATAGGGTGTGCATACATACATACATATACACATTTTAATGTCCTTTACAAAAAATTTAAGAATATAACTTTTAATGATATGCAATATGCATTTTTTTCTTGTGTTTGAAAATCGCAGAATCTAAAATAATCTCATAACTGTGACAATATTGTTTTGGTAGAGTACCCTGCATAAGAAAACAGTCATTCCCCTTATTTTTCATTAAGGAAAAATAATATACAACTTAACAGTTTAAAAGAATAGACTGTAATCATGAAAAAGCAGAAGAAATTAGAGAAAATCCATTTTGGCACATACATTTTAGTATTTTCTCCTCTGACAGAATCCAAGCAAAACCCTTATATGGTATTCCTATATCACCCTTGTGATTATACTTTATGATATCAGAATATGAACAAATAAGTGGCACTGTGGTAATCAACCAGTACCTCTGGTGCTATCAGGTTCAGAGATCTGCAATGGAAATGTTGTGCTGTCTGAGGAAATACTGGGGTGTGATGGTAGATGCTGATGGTAGATGCAAAATCCGAAACTTTATTTTATAATGTTCAAACATTTTGCAGAGAAGAAGGGAAGAATATTCCATAAGCTTGAGTGGTATATATTAATATATATATATATATATATATATATATATATATATATATATATATATATATATGTATGAAGATAGATATAGATATGGATAGAAGGACATTTCTGTGTAGGGGGGTAAAACTGAATATGGAATATGGCATTTCTGGAATTTTGTGAAATGTATAGTTTTCCCCTTTAGGCGAATGTTGTTTTGGGCATTTGAATTCAAAGTGTCTGTCTGTTGCAGAATGATAGAAGAAATTGGATTAAAAAAGAATATTAAACATCAGAACTGTTTTAAAAAACTAAACCATAGATATTGAAGATAATCACGATTATAATTTTTGTTTATAGAATGAAAAAATAAAGTAGATGGTGTTAAGGCACTAATGAATAATTATGAGAATTGCAAGACTACATAAAATGAAGTAAACTGATATCTAAGAGACAGGAGATCAGGTCAACTATAGGTATTATAGGTGCTAATAAAAATATTGGAAGAAGTGTTCTGAAATTATAGCTCATTAAAACTAATAACAGGAGAATATATGATTGCAACCCAGGCAGATAATTCCTGAGAGACTTCATCGGATGGGTTTCAAGGCTGATAGCTTAACAAAAGTCAGAGCAATATACTGATATGAAAGCTTAAAACTACAATATCGAGACTGAACACTCCATGTTATTCATTAACTTTTGTTCCTTTTTGAGCACATTAACTCACAGACATCACTAGTGCCTGTCTCATACCTACTTGTTAAATAAACATTGTTTCTGCCAGAAGTGTCACAGCTTTAGGAATTTACATTGCAAAGTTTAAATTTAGACAAATGCAAAGGAACATTCCAGAACCAATGGATTTCAATCTCATTTGTCAATATCCAGAGTTATAAGTGACTGGTAATCACATACATGTCTACCTGTTTTTTCTGGATATTCTCTGAAAATGTAACAGATTTTATGGCATAATAACTTGTTTTCTATTCATGTTATCTTGATCACATCTTAACATTAATTAAACAATGTCTTAATGAAACTGTTATCAATCTGATCTTTAGGACTACACATTTTGTATTGGATTATCATTGCAGCAATCTGATTGCCTTGCTTGTGAGCATGTGATTTTATTTTGAAATCTACCACTGGTATGTGCAAATACACTCATGTACGGTATAATATACTCATTTTTCTTATCCAACATAATACAATATATAGCTGCATAGTTCCATATATGTTTCATTTGTCTGTTGCAATGTTGTATCTCAATCATTGTAAGCTTTAAATAATATCATAGACTGGTTTCACATTATTCCAGATGTTTCTGCCTTGCATTTCCTAACAGTTCTTTATTGTTCTTCATAGGTTCATAGGTTCATAGGTAGGTATTACGCTATCAGCCCAAGGGCCTACGTAAGCCTTGCCAGCAAGGTACCATAGCTTACGCCACCCAACAAAGTTATTTTCCTGTGTCACTGTCCAGCAGAGATACAGAAGTTATCCCCAGGGTGTATTTCCTATTTCCCATCCACTCATCAAGATTTTCTTGAAGAGTGCTAATGAAGAACTTTGCTTGACATAGATGGGTAGCTTGTTCCAGAGTATGGGAAGTCTCTGGGACAGGAATCTATCCCTCCAGCATGTCCTGTTTATTGTAGTGACAAGGTTTAGGTCCCTAGAGCATGTAGCTTGGAGGGATTGGGATTTCTTTAGGTGTAGCATGTCCAACAGCTCTGGGTTTGACATAGCTTTATATGTTAGGCAGAGATCACCTCAGAGTAGGTGATATGCTACGAAGAAAAGCTGGAGGTTTTGAGGCGGTCAGTGACAGGCATTTGTTTGAGGCCAGTAATCCTCTTTGTGAGGTACTTCTGTGGCCTTTCCATCTGCTGCAGATGTCTTGTGAGGTACATTCTAAAAGGGGTGTTGTACTCTATAATGGGTCTAATGAGTGTCGAGTAGAGGGGAACAATGACCTCTTTTTTCCTGGATGAGAACCCTTTTATGATGAGGTGTGCCATGTAGAAGGACTTCCTGACTACTGTGATGATGTGACTATCAAAGGAGAGACTACTTTCCACCTGGGTCCCAAGGTCTCTTATCACGCATTCGGTGTTAAGTAGATTGCTGCCTATGTGGTAGTTCATGGGTACAGAATTTTTACCAAAGGGGATGACACTGCACTTTTTGGCATTGAGCTTGAGACCATGGCTCTGACACCAGGCATCTGTCTCAGTGAGGCCCTTCTGTAAGATGTCCACATCATTTGGGGACTTGACTATGGCTCCTAGTTTGCAGTCATCTGTGAACTTCGTCAGCCAGAGGCCTTCTGTGTTAACATGTACTTCAGAGAAGTAGAAACCAAATAGGAGAGGTCCCAGGATGGAACCCTGTGGCACTCCACTTGTCACTGCCTTGAGGTCAGATTTGGAGTCTGCAACTTTTACAATGTGGGTTCTGTCAGTGAGTTAGTGTTGGCAACCCATCTTGTGACGTAGGGATTTATACCTAGTTTAGTGAGTTTAGCTATAATTCCAGAATGAACGCCTTGCTGAGGTCAAGATAGGCTATGTGAATCACCTTACCCTCATCCACGGCTTTGGTGACTGCCTCAAAGAAGTCGATCAGGTTCAGGAGGCATGATCTGCCTTTCACAAACCCAAACTGAGTGGGATCCAGAGTTTGGGGGTTACCAATGTCTTTGTTTATGAGTTCCATGATGATACGTTCCATGGCCTTGCAGACCAAGCTCGTCAGACTAATAGTTCGATAGTTCCCGGGATGAGTGGTGGCTCCCCCTTTGTGGAGTGGGATAACTGTTGCTGTGTGCCATTCAGTGGACACAAAGCCTGATGCGAGGCTATTATTGAACATGGTGCTTAAGTGGGGAGCTAGTTCAAACTGTTCTGAAGTTTGTGTAAAATGCAGCCTGGGATGTTGTCCAGTCCCATGGATGCTGTATTTTGGGCTTTAGAGAGTGCAGCTTTTACCTGCATAGTTGTGATTACAGGGACTGTGCATTCCTTTTGTATAGATATGGGCCATTTAGGAGGTGAGAGGGGGGTAAAGTTAGTACTGAACCAATCTGCCAGGATGTTGGCAATATCAGTTGGTTCTGAAATTTTCATGCCTTTGTACTGTAACTCATAGCAGATCTGGGTGTTGCCATCTAGATTCTTGACATAGCTATAGAATGCTTTGTGGTTGTCCTAGGATTTAGTGGTGATTTTGTTTTCGTAACTAGCTTTGGAGGATCTTATAAGGGATTTTTCCTTCTTACTGAGGCTGACCAGGGAGCTCCTCCACTCATGGATTTTACTCTCTTTTGCAACAGTTTCTTCCTTCTGTTGCACAGTTTCTTTATGGCAGGGGACCACCAGATTGGCTTCCTTTTTTTGGAGGATAGCGTCTTGGTTCTGTTTGGGATAGCACAATCCATGCACTCGTGTAAGTTCTTATAGAGTGCATTTGTGTAGGATTCAGCAGTTGTAACTGTATTGTCCATCTGCATGGGTGTCATGAAGTTCACCACTTCTGTCTTAAGAAGCATGAAGTTGGCTTTGGAGAATTTTTTTACTGTGGTTTCCTTAATGGGGGGTGGGGGCAGGATGTGGATATCAAGGGTGATAAGCTTATGGTCGGATCGGACCAGCAAGGAGTTGACTTCAGATGTGGAACGCCAGTCACTCATGTTGGTAATGACTAGGTCTAGGACACTGTTGCCTCTGGTGGGGGTGTGGATAAGTTGATCTAGGGCATTGGAGTTTATGAATTCCAGGAAGCGTTGAGCTAAGGAGTTGGTAAACGAGTAGTTTTCCCAGTTAATGGTGGGGTAGTTGAAGTCGCCCATTATTAGGGTTTTTGGTTGAACCCTAATATTTTCCAGTACATCAAGAAAAGAGGAGTGGGAATCCTGGGGCATGGTGGGGGATCTGTAGCAAGCTACAATCTGGATTGCAGTTTTTCCCAGAGTTAGTTGCACTTGGATAACCTTGGATGCATTATGCTGAGCAACTAGCCTGGAGGTGTGGATATCCTTAATGAATATGGACACACCTCCACCTTTGGTGTTTCGGTCCAGGTTACATGGCCGAAAAGTGTGGTATGAGTTATAGCCTGGTAGTACAGGGGTGCTCTCTGGAGCCTTTAACCAGGTCTCAGTCACTGCAGAGATATCGATGTTCTCCATTTTAAGGAGTGCCTCGAGTGAGTGCATTTTGAGATTTAGACTTCTAGCATTGAGTGGCATTGCTTTCAGTTTTTGTTTGCCTGTTTCTGTTATGGTGTTGAATTTGTTATTTGAACCCTGCCTATATATGATATTGCATTCCTATTTGTAGTTCTTTGTTTGTTTCTCTTGTGACCCTGTGTGATTATATTGTGTTGCAATTAAAACAAAAAGATATAGTTATCTCTAAGGGTAAGAAAGCAGATTTTGTTTTCATATAAAAGGAATAAATATGTGAATGTCCATAGTCAGAAAGCACATTTAATATCATATCATGTTATGAAAATGAGATATTTATAGTTTGAGGATAAACTTGCTGGAAAGCTTTAAGATCAAAAATTAAATAACAATGTTGTAAGGAGACAAAGATGAAAATCATAAAGAAAAAGAACACAGAGAGGTGTTGGATCTATGATGGGCCCATAGAAAATGAAATAAACATTTTTGGGACTGAGATGGAAATTATAGGAAATGAAACATAATAAGGAAGCAATGGCTTCTGAATAAAAGGTTTGTTATTCAAGGGAAAGGGAAAGCCTTTTCTTTTTGTTATATAGTTAAACAAGAGGAATGATGGCTAAAATGCTTTAAAAAAGAAAGGGAGTATTATCATAAAAGAATGATGGATACTGTGAAATATTTAGTAGAGATGATTAGGGATATACTTATTAGTAGTAAGACAAAGTGGAAAAACAGAAGCTTTTTTGAAAACAGATAAAGTAGAATTAAACACACTTATAGGTAAATATGAGCAGTAAGACAAAATTGTAAAACCAGAAGTTAAATGGAAAAAAGTGAGTAGAATAAATGCACTTTCTAAAATAGATAAAAAAAATTAAAAGAAACCTTTAAAAAGATTAAGGAAGCCAGTGTACTATGTGTGGAATGTCTTATAGGTGTTAATGGGATTTGTAAAGTGGCAATTAAAACTTTATGTAAGGTATTTAAGAATGGTGATTAACCTGTATAAACGACAAATATAGTTATGATGACTACATACATTTTAAGCAGAAGAATGTGCAAAAATGTAAGGAATTGGAGACCAGTTGTCATTGTGAGAAAAGTTTATAAATTATTGGCCAAAGTTTTATAGTTAAAAATAACAAAGGTTTAGAATTAATTGATACCACATGAGGTATATGGTTGAGTAAAATGAAGGGAATGCTCATGTATTATTATTACTGAAAGAAAACAAACAGAAGCAACTAAAGGAACAGATAGAAACTATTAAATTATTAAATTGTAATATTAATAAAGCTTTTAATAGAGTGTCATTGAAACATGACGTGTTTGTTGGGAATACAAAATTCGGAGATACATATGCAAATTTACTTGCAGTATTTATAAGGGGGTATAAGTTGCATAATTTAAGAAAGTCTGATCAGGAAAGAAAACTACATGGTGGGCATCCAATATGTTGTTCAATATTTGATTTGGTAATTAACATATTAGTTAAAATGTAAAGATTCAGGCTCAAACATGGAAGTAGGATATGAGAGGTTGATTAACACATCATACAGAGTTTACTGATGCTGTTGCTTTATTTATTTATTTTTTGTTAGTAACAATATTTGTTGCATGCAGTGAGTGTGGATTTAATTATGCAATGTTAAGCAGGTTAGTAATGAATAAGAATATACGTTCAAAATATATAAGACATAGGAAATTGGGGAAAATATTTTGTAATTAACATTAAGCAACTAGAAGTTCAGTCTTGAGCAAAATACATTTTACAGGAATTAAAGAACATTTTAGAGAAAATAAAGGATGTGAGAAAGGTTTAGATAATATTTGGGATGTCTTTTGTGGAACATGATAACCTAGTTACATCTGTATTATTAGAATTTTACATATTTTATTGAAGTAGATTTACTTTATATGAGAAAATAGTAAAAATATTTTGCATGTATATGAGAATATAAATTAAATTCTTTATAAAGAAGTCAATGTCTTAGCTTTTGTTCTTAAATTAGTGAATAAAAATGAAAACTTTGAAAGGTAATCTTTTGAAGAGCAATTATAGGTCACTGGATAAAATGAAGATCAGTAATAAGAGAAATAGGAAAAATGTTTTACCATATGACTGTCATAGAAAGGTGAGTATTTAAACACAGTGAACGTGAAAATAGTGTTTGAAAAGCTATGGATAAAGTTATCTGAATAATAAATAGAACAGATTAGTGAGTAAAAGATCATTGATTGCATTTATCTAGAATAGCAAATTAAATTGCCAGTTAAAGGTGATATAAAATATAAAGCAAACTGAGAAAGATAAAGGACAGCATTTACAAGTAAATGATGTACTGTGTTAAGCAAAATGGCATGTTGAAAACTACATGCAGGGATGGGCAATGCAGAGACACAGCACAACTTAGCAATTAGAAAAATAGTACAGTATGCATAATGTCATGCAAATTAGTTGCAATGTAATAATGTGAATCATCATGTCTGTAAAGGACAAACTCAAAAAAAATGGTAGCATGACTCACAAACATATTAGATTAACATGATGAACAGTGGTGATCAGCTTATCAGTACAGCATCAGATTAACATGATGAACAGTAGTGATCAGTTTATCAGTACAGCATCAGATTAACATGATGAACAGTGGTAATCAGATTATCAGTACAGCATCAGATTAACATGATGAACAGTAGTGATCAGTTTATCAGTACAGCATCAGATTAACATGATGAACAGTGGTAATCAGATTATCAGTACAGCATCAGATTAACATGATGAACAGTGGTAATCAGTTTATCAGCACAGCATCAGATTAATATGATGAACAGTGGTAATCATCTTATCAGTACAGCATCAGATTAACATGATGAACATTAGTGATCAGCTTATCAGTACAGCATCAGATTAACGTGATGAACAGTGGTGATCACCTTATCAGTACAGCATCATTTTTATCTGTGCCGGAATATCTCTCAAGCTAAAATGGTAGGAGTAGCTGCTGCTGTAGCTTGTCAGCACACATGGTGGGAGCCAACATCATTAGTGCATTGCAGAAGATTCCATGAGAGAATGTCATACTATCACTCTCACAATTGGGAAATTGTTGACTGCTACCATTTGGACAAACAAGTCATAATGAGAGCGAATAAGCATATGCCATCCTTTCATAGATTCAAGAAGGATACAGGGATTGCATATCTCAGTGGACAATGGAAGTTTATGTAGCATTAACCAGCCTACTTGGACTCCTAAGCTCCTTAGATTGATACTTCAGCATATGGAAGATGATATTTGAAATCCATGAACAGCAGAGGAGAGAACTATCACTATGCAGCCACTCTCTGAAATAGTTTGTTTACTGAGGTTCTGTGGGCTACAGACATACACAGCACAGCCATCTGATGTAATTTATGTTGGTGATATCTGAGTATCAGGGGTTGAACTGACATGTATTGGATGACTTTCAAGGAACTCAGGTGATGCAGAAGGCTCATTTTGCCCCTTCACAGTTACCTTGGCTATGGGTGATGTGAAAGTGTTCTCCACTGTCATAATTACTGATGGTGCCACTGTGCCATCTGCAGGGTGTCATCATCATCATCAGCCACCAGTGATCTACCAGCAGGTATATGCTAACCTGATGTGCTGGATCCTTTTCCAATAGAATATGTGAATATAAATTGGGTAGGAATGAGAGTAGCAACCTTGGCACATAAAATAGTCTAAAGCTACAAAAAGAGCAATGTAGGCACCATGCTCCAGTAAAGTAAACCAGAATGGAGTAGAAGGCAGACCTGTAAAGGGACTGATAAATTGAGCTGGGAAAAGCTACAGTGAAGTCCAGTCTTTAATGACAGTGCTATTCAGTTTTAAAGCAATGTCCAGTTTAGAACTTGGATTGTATAGACATTATACTAATCATGGAGAATGAAGAAAATGATGAAAGAAATGAGAACATGTGACATATGCATCCTAAGTATCTGAGAACATGTGACATATGTATCCTAAGGATCAGCAAAATGAGATGGACAGATCATGACTGATTTAGAACTGCAGTTGTAAATATGCACCCTGTATTAGACAAAGTTAACATCAATGCTACATGCCATTATTAGTGTTTAATAGTTTGCCATGTTACCATCCCAGATTTGTACAATGTGTGTCATGTTTGTCACATGACAAAATAAGGCTAGGTTCACATGCATTGCATTACATCTGGGTGGGCTTGCTGCTACAAAATAAGATTTGCCATTTTTGTTTCACGCAAGTGTTGCGAGTGAATTGGGTCAAATGATGCTGCTATGTTTAGAGATCTTGGAAAGCGGTCCTTGTACACACCAGATGTTGCTCTTTCATAGCTGCACCTTTTAGCCAGTGGTGCACAGCCTCTTTATTGGCTCCCAAGTATTGTGTTCCAAATGTTGCTCATTTTTGGAACAGTTTGGACATATGATCATACATACACACTAGTTCTGATTACCCAAAAGTAAGCACTGCAGATCACTGTTTACAAATGTTTCTGACTGTGTTTAGTATGGACTGAACAAGTGTTTTGTGGTTGTGTGCTTCTGGGATGTGTGCATCTGTAATGAAAACTTTTTTTTCTTTAATGGCAAAAATGTGTCAGGTTTATGAGAATTTTATTATCTCTGATGATGTTCCAAGGAAATAGAATCTGTCAATGATGCATCACGGTTGTAGACAAACTTTTGCAAGGAACAACAAAGACTGCAGACAAGCCAATGAAATCCACACATTGTACTAAATACCAAAAGAAGAATATGCTTTTAACATAGACTTTATAGTCTACCATAGTATAAATATAACTATCTATATATTGATATATATATACATACACACACACACACACACACACACACATATATATATATATATATATATATATATATATATATATATATATATATATATATATATATATATATATATATATATATATATCGATAAAGTCAGGAACAAAGGGAGCAAACCAAGGTGCCAAATCCAAAACAGCATACGTATTCCTCTGAATATAACTGAAACAGCACACCAAAAGGCAGAAGTAATAAAAAACGTTTTATTCCATTCACTAAACAAACAGCTGAAGGGTAAGCGCTTTCGCTAAATGCTTCATCAGACCCAATAAAACAACAGTCAATCTTATTTAAATAGTAAAAAATGGCGGTAACTCACACCAACCATTTAAAGTAAACATGCATGTTTTATAAAAACAACTATAATATATTTAAAGTATAAAATACATAAATACAGCAACAGCATCCTAACTCACTAAACTCTTATTGGGGAGAGAAATTAAATTAAAAACATTAAAAAAATAATATTCCATTATATTAAGCAACCTTTATTTATCTGTTCAACCACCCTAAAACTGAATATATGTGACTCACCCCCTGCAATTACATGTTTGGCTAAAGCACCCAGGGGAGGTGACACAGATCTATGAGGGACCCAGGGGAGGTGACACAGATCTATGAGGGACCCAGGGGAGGTGACATACGTACATACACAGAAACCCGTGAGGCGATTTGGATTATAAGATTGAGATCAGACATCTCTCCAGGTCTGAACTCAATGGTCCCAGTCAAACCATTTTTAAAGTCTCGTAGGCTTTGTAAATAAAGGTTGCTTAATATAATGGAATATTATGTTTTTAATTTCTCTCCCCAATAAGAGTTTAGTGAGTTAGGATGCTGTTGCTGTATTTATGTATTTTATACTTTAAATATATTATAGTTGTTTTTATAAAACATGCAAGTTTACTTTAAATGGTTGGTGTGAGTTACCGCCATTTTTTACTATTTAAATAAGATTGACTGTTGTTTTATTGGGTCTGATGAAGCATTTAGCGAAAGCGCTTACCCTTCAGCTATTTGTTTAGTGAATGGAATAAAACGTTTTTTATTACTTCTGCCTTTTGGTGTGCTGTTTCAGTTATATTCAGAGGAATACGTATGCTGTTTTGGATTTGGCACCTTGGTTTGCTCCCTTTGTTCCTGACTTTATCGATTTTTGTTTTTGCTGTTTACGAAGGGGCATTTACTCTGCACCAGCACTTATTGGATTCATTTATATATATATATATATATATATATATATATATATATATATATATATTATTTTTTTTTCCATATACAGACAGTTAAACCTCAGGTAAAGGAAGTGATAAATGTGTGTGTTTGCATGAGTGTGTGTGTGTGTGTGTGTGTGTGTGTGTGTGTGTGTGTGTGTGTGTGTGTGTGTGTGTGTGTAAGAGAGAGAGAGAGATGTGTATGATAATCTAAATATCAATTTCTGCAGGCTTATGATTCAAGTCTTGTTAAGATTGGTAATTCTGTAAGCCATAACGTATTCCTGAATGCTACATTTACATAATGTTTAATTTACATACAAAGCAAAACCTTATTCTGATGGACTCCAGGCTTTAAAAGCAGGGTTTTTTACAAAAAGGGAAGAAAAAGCATTTTTTTCAACTTTAGACTGTATATTTGTGTTGATCTTAAATGTGCTTATCTACCTGTACATGTATTTCCCCAATTCATGCAATTTTAGTTTTTTTTTTAACATAAGTTGTTTGTCTGTGATTTCAGACTGGTCTGGTGTCATAGTCCTGTATATGGTAACCACATGAAATGTCAGAAACTGCTAGAGTAAGTCAAGAAAAATGGAAGCTATGTTGCAAAAAAATGGACTTGCATATACTGAGTCCAAGATGGACATTTTACAGAATATTCCCTTTACTCCAAGGTATGATTATCTCTGAGTTGGTATATACACATTTCACATTAGGGCATAGGGGCATGCCCCCTGCAGAAAAAGAAGTTTAAAGGAGAAAAGTGATATTTGTGATTCACTCTTTTCATGGGCCTTTGCTCTTTTTTGGCTTGTTATCGAGTGCTGACATTTCAATAGGGGACCTTTGTAGCTTGATTCAAAATAATGAGGGTATTGTGTTTTACTGCTAGATCTATTCTTATAACAGATTTAACATACCCGAGTTTAGGATAGTCACCATTGAGTGTTCTGTCCTATGTGTATTTTAATAAGAGGTTACTGCTAGTCATCCATCTTTCTTGTCACAATGATTAGGAGCTTTAAGGTAGTTTAGTGTTTACCTTATATATATAATTATTATTTATATTCATTATACACATATATATATATTCTTTACAATAAATATCAATGAATGGCTAAATACAATAAATTATGTTAATGAGATTATCTCTTGACCTAATTAAGGGAATATTTGATTTAACAAGACTAGTTAACATTAAAATATTGTTTCTTAAAATGCACTTTATATTGGCATAGGAATACGTAGAACAACCGTACGGCTATACTGCATTTTGTACATGAGTGTAGCATCACCATTTTTTATGAATAGTTTAATATTTTATTATTATTATTTCAAGTAATGCAACTTAGCTTTTATTAAGGGAATATGTGACCTGATACGACCAGTTAGTTTGAAATAACTTGTTTTTAAATGGCTACCTCATAGTAGTATAGAAACAATATATAATAAACGAGGGCTAGTATTAACGTTTTTTTCAACAATAGCATTAGTTTTATTTATATTAAATATCCATCCTGTATAGTTTATTTACTATTTAGTAGATGGTTTAATAGTTTTAAATTTCCTTTTTTCATCTTAAATAATTAGGGAAATTTAATGCTTCCGAAAATGTTATTTGAACTTTATAGGATGTTTATGGTGTACTAATAGTTTTAAACATTTTTAATGTATTTTAGAGTTTTGCATAGAAATATTTATGGTCATAATTCTCGTTTTACCCATGAGTGGTACTTCGTTGATGTTTTTTTGCACACATGCATATCTTCGTGGATTTATGAAATGTTGTTTGGTATTTATCTTTAAGTTAAGATTAAGGGACTAAACTAATTGCTTAATTGGACTAAATTTTATATAAAACATTTGTTAATTAGTTGAACTGTTCTCTGAAGAAGGTGAGGCACTAACCCCACCGAAAGCGCTAATAAAATCTTTTATTCAACAACCTCCAGCTCTTCATTGGTTTTCTCTCGTTCTTTTGTTTTACCGGTTTGTTTTACATAGCCAAAGATAACTAAGCATTCCTCTTGAGCAGATTAGACAGTTCTGCAGCAGCAACTATAGCAGTCTTACCAGAACCCAAGAAAATGACTCACCCTTTATAAGTAGTCACCTCAGATTCCTATCCAGACAGGCATCACCACCCCAAGTCTTGGTTTTGAACCAAACTACTTATCCACTTAAAACAGTCTCCCAGCCCCCCAAATCCAACAAATAAGAATTGTACAAAAGCACTCTTCTGCAATTTCTGTAGTCAGCCTGAAAATATCTGGAGCCAATGTAAGAAATATGTCATGCTGTCTAATGACTACTTGCTACTCAAACAGTACAACCTAATTTGTGAGAGATGCATTTATTTAATGTCACTGGATGCTTAAAGTTTTTGCACTGTTATCACTGATGAAAGGATCAGCAGCAGCTCACCCAAAAGGGCAACTCGCATAAAACACATAGTCTATCAAATGCAGAAGTTCAAAAGCTTCACCTGCTCAAACCGGGTTCCTATCATGTAGTCGAACTTTTACAAGTTCGAACCACATATCGTCGAGACCATATGTTCAAATTTGTAAAAGTCTGAGCATTAGAATGAAAATCTCCATAAGTGGAGGTTTCCATTCACTTCAATGTGGTGAAATCTCGGAGTTGGTATATTTAAGTAGCAGAGGGTGTGTGGGGAGCAGTCCCCCATGTGGAGGGGTGCAGGGGGGCTTGCCCCCCTGCTTAAAACAAGTTTTTGTTTTGTGCATTGTGTAGTTATATTTTTTTTTAGATACTCGAAATTCTGTAACTTTGAACATAATGGTTCAACCATCAGGTGTTTGGTGGAACCTCGACTATCTAATATAGGCCTGCCCAAACCTTATAGACCTATGAAACAAATTAAGCATTAAGCACGCTTAGTAACATTCTAAGCATGCAACATAGCAAAGCCTACCACCTCACATAGCAATCAAGGACACTACTGTATATATAAGGCAAGCATGCAGAAAACCCAGTATTCTACTCATAGGCCACGTCATAGTGAGACATACAGCTGCAGCACTCACCAGGCTAAGTAGATAAAGAGTGATGGTCAGCTGTTTGTCTGAGCCAAATATTTTCCAGATCACACAGGCACTGAAGGGCTTAAACAGCAACTGCTATTATGACTCATAGTGCACCTGGGTGGTAACAATGTGAGACGCTCCTTCATGGACTATATGAGGGGAGATATGATGGAGCTCTCTTTCTATGTGATTAATGCAGGTATGAGCATAGTACTGAGCAGCATTCTACATTCTCCAAAGATGATACTTCAACATGAGGTAAAGATAATTGACTTCACTAATTTACTTAACTTTTGGTGTTGTTCAAGGAACTGTACAGCAATAGACCATGCTCCTTTGCCAGGGATGTCCCCTCTAGGCTTTTCTATACTTGCTAAAACATTATCCCTCCCATTGGTCATTGGTTCATAGGCTTATAGGTGTGTACTAGGCTAATGGCCCTGGAGCCTTTACAAGCCTAGCCCATAGAATTACCCTGTCATTGTGCCACCCGACCTTAGTTCCCAGTTCCTCTGTTGAGTAGAGCCACTGGAGTTATCCCTGGGGTGAATTTTCCCATCCACTCATCAAGTTTTCTCTTGAAGAGGGCCAGTGAGGTGCTCTGTTTGACATGTATGGAAAGTCTATTCCATAGCATGGGCAGTCTCTGGGTTATGAGCCTGTCCCTCCAGCATGTTCTGTTGATTGTGGTAATGAGGTTGAGGTCTCTGGCGCGTGTGGTGTGGAGGGATTGGGATTTCTTTAGATGTAGTATTATTAACAGAGTTGGGTCAGATATGGCTTTGTCAGTCAAGCAGAGATTGCCTCTAAGTAGGCAAAATGAGACAGATAATAGTTGGAGTTTTTTTGAGTCTGTCCATATAGGACAAGTGTTTAAGGACTAGGATCCTCTTTGTGAGGTACTTTTGCGGCCTCTACAGTTGTTGCAAGTGTCTAGTGAGGTACATGCCAAATGGGGCATTGTACTCAATGATTGGCCTAATGAGAGAAGAGTAGAGGGAGACAATGACCACTTTCTTCCTGGATGCAGAACCCTTAGTAGTAAGATGTGCCACATAGAAGGACTTTCTGACCACAGTGGCAATGTGGTGGACAAATGAGAGGATGCAGTCAACATATGTTCCCAGATCTCTTATAACGCCTTCTGTGTTCAGTGGGCTACCATCGATGTGATAATTCATGAGAACTGGGTTTTTCCTAAAGGGGATGAGAACATATTTTTTGGCATTGAACTTAAGGCCATGATTATAACACCCGTCGTTGGTCACAGTGAGGCCTTTCTGTAGGATGCCAACATCACTTGGGGAGTTAATAATGGCTCCCAACTTGCAATCATCTGCGAACTTTGTCAGCCAGAGTCCCTTCGTGTTGGTCTGGACTTCTGAGAAGTAGATACCAAAGTGGACCCAGGACCAGTCCCTGTGGGAGTCCACTCATGACTAGTAAGAAGTCTGACATGGAGTCAGCTACTTTCACACTGTGGGTTCTATCTGTGATCCAGTTTGCAACCCACCTAGTTATATAGGGGTTGATGCCTAGCTTAGTGAGTTTTTCTATGATTCCTAAAGTGGGGAATGGTATCAAAGGCCTTGGCAAGATCAAGGTAGGCTGTATGAACCACCTTGCCTTCATCCACAGCTCTGGTGACTGACTCAAAGAAGTCAACCAAGTTGAGCATGCATGATCTACCATTCACAAAACCAAACTGTGTGGGATCCAGAGTTTGGAGATTCCCTATATCCTTGTTAATTAGGTTCATGATGATGCATTCCATAGCTTTGCATATCAGACTTGTCAGGCTAATGGGGTGATAGTTCCCAGGGTCTGTAGTCGCTCCTCCTTTGTGGAGAAGGATGACTATAGCAGTGCCCCATTCGGTAGGGACATGAGGTGAGGCTGTGATTGAACAGGGCACACAGGTGAGGTGCCAGTTCACTCTGTAGTTCATGTAGAACACAGCCAGGGATATTGTCAGGTCCCACAGAAGCTGTATTCTTGGCCTTGGATAGTGCTGTTTTAACCTGTGCAGCAGTAATACTGGGTGCCTGGCAATCTACTGGTATTGTGATTGGTCCTTTGAGAGGGGTGAAGTTGGCCCTGAATCTGTCGGCCAGTATATTGGTACCATTGTGCAGTAGCTCCGAGCAAATCTGGGTATTGTCATGGAGATTTTTTTACATTACTGTAGAAAGCCTTGTAGTTTTCTTTACTATCTGTTGCAATTCTGCTTTCATAGCTAGCTTTATTGGATTTGATGAGGGGTCTCAACTTTTTGTTGAGGCTGATAAGGGAGTTTTTCCAGTCTTGGAACTTCACCTTATTCTGCATCAGTTTTCTCGTTCTGTTGTAAAGTTTGTTTATGGCAGTGGACCACCAGATTGGCTTCCTTTTTTTGGAAGAGAGTGTCTTGGTTCTATTGGGTATGACGAGATCCATGCATTTGTGTACGTGTTCGTATAGTGCATTGATGTATGATTCGGTGGTCATGCATCTATTCTCCATTTGCATGGATGCCGTGAAGTTAGCCACCTCTGTTTTTAGGAGCCCAAAGTTGGCTTTGAAGAAGTTTTTCATGGTGGTTACCTTTGTGGGGGGGGGGGGGGGGTGGATTTCCAAGATGATTAGTTTGTGGTCGGATCTAACCAAGGAGGTTAGAGCAACGGTCACCCATGTAAGTAATGGCCAGGTTAAGGATGTTGCTACCTCTAGTGAGGGTAAGAATGAGGTAGTCCAGGGCACTAGAATTAATGAATTCCAGGAAACATTGGGCAAGTGTATTGGTGCATGAGTAGTTTTCCCAGTTAATGGAGTGTTAGTTGAAGTTGCCCAGTATAAGAGTGCTACGTTGGACCCTAATATTCTCCAGGGTGCTTAGGAATATGAAGTGTGAGTCTTGGGACATGGTTGGGAACCTATAACAGGCTACAACCTGAATCTCTGTCTTACCCAATGTTAGCTGCACCTGAAGTATCTCTGATGCATTATGTTGGGCTACCAGTCTGGAGGTGTGAGCATCCTTTATGAATATGGAAACACCACTGCCTTTGGAGCTTTGGTCCAAGTTCTGGGGCTGAAAGGTGTGGAATGAGATATAGCCTGGTAGTGAGGGGTGCTTTCTGCTGTCTTAGCTAGGTCTCTGTTACATCAAAAATGTCGATGTTCTCCATTATAAGGAGTGCTTCGAGGAAATGCATTTTGAGAATTAGATTTCTAGCATTGAGCAGCATAACCCTCAAATTGCATTTGTTTGTAGCTGTTACGCTGGTAATTTGGTCTTTGGAACACCACCTAAAAAAGGCACTATAGGGGTGGCAAGAGCCTTGACCAGTATCCGGAAGCCCAGGGTTGACAGATGCAGGCCATCTCTGGCAAAGCATCAATGTCTGTCAATCATGTTATCCCAGGCAGACAGATATTGGATCCTCTTAGAATGACACCAGAAATTTAGCCAGTTGTTGAAATCAATAATTTTCTGCCTGTATTGTGGTATAATTCTGGTTGATGGCAGGATGCTGCAGAGGGCTAGGGTCATACCCACCTGGGCTACATATCATTCTGGGTGATGGTAGGATGCTGCTCAGGGCTAGGGCCATACCCGCCTGGGCTACATAATCCGAGAGCTCCTCCATGTCTCTTTTCATGTAGTCCAGGGAGGTACATCTCAGGTCATTCACACCCACATGTACAATAACAGAGTCATATTTGTACCTATTGTTGAGGGACCTGAGTGCATGTGTTATGTAGTGGATCCTGGCATCTGACAGACAGCTGTTACTTTCTCCTTATTCAACCTAGTGAGTGGGACATCAGTGTGCCTCACTATCCAGTAACCTATGACTAGTGTGCTGGGCATGCTGTTTTGCCTTAAGGGCTTTGGTTAAATGGCACACTGTTTAGGAGAGTTATGTGTCTCATGATTAGTTTTGTGTTGTGGTGGTCAAGTGCGTTTCTGCCTTGGAGGTCTCTGCTGTTTTGGCAGACTTTTATTGAAAGCCTCCACAAAGGTGAGTGTGTGGTTTGTGTTTTTATGTGAAGGCAGTGCTGGTGTGTGTTCTGGAGGGCTATGTGTTCCATGTGGTGTGGTGCAAGTGTTGACCTTCTATTCTTGACCAGCTATTCCAGTCTTGGCTGGAAAGTGGGTGGCTTCCACTTTGAACATATAAGTGCATCTCTCGCAAGTCTGAGTATTGGGAGGTAAGAGGAGAGGGTTGTCAGTGTACATGAGGCAGTTGCTACATTGCCTCAGGATGCCCATGTTCACCAGATTAATAGGAGAAAGCACAGGGAACTGACATTTAGACATCCCTGGAGGGGTGGACATTAATAATAAGTACTTGTGCTGTTTCCTTGTAGAAAGTTTAGTGCTGGTAGCACTTTTGTGTGCTACAATAATTGCTACAAGTAGTCTGGTATGGTAAAGTGCTAGACTAATAAGCTAGTAAACGTCCAGGAGAGGAGAGAACTAGCAGGTCTAAGGGAAAAATTGAAGAGTAGACTTTGACACCTCTCAGAAGCTTACAAACAGTCCTGGATACAGCAAATCTGTATCTGGACTAGACTAGTTACAGGAAAGGGGGGAAACAAGTGCAAATGCAGGCTTTTAAACCAGAAATTGAAAGAGATGGAAAAACTGCCCAAACGGCAATAAACTACAAATTATTTGCCAGAAACCACTTCTCTTGTCGTAGATAGGCTACCTAGTGCTTACCACTCCCACTGATTAGCTAGAAGGCTTCCCTCCAACACAGAAAGGCTTGGGGGCTCAGAAGCATACATACAGTCTTGGATACAGCAAATCTGTATTTGGACTAGACTAGTTACAGGAAAGGAGGGAAAAGCACAAATGTGGGCTTTTAGACCAGAAAGTTGAAGGAGATTGAAAAAACTGCCCAAATGGCCAATAAACTAGAATTTCTGGGCCAGAAACCAATCCTCTTGTGGTGCCTTTTCCAGACCTTTTCTAGGCAATTCCAATTGGATCAAACTACCTGTGTAGCAAAACAAACTAAGGAAAACTTAAAGGTACTACTGGTCAGTGCTAAGAGCTTAAATAAAAAAGTCCATTTTTTGCAAACCCTCCTTGTTGTACTGGTAATGGATATATAAATAGTGACTGAAACATGGCACAAATCAGTAGAGATCAGTCTGGTGATGCAGGGCTATGACTACTTCCATTTGTTTAAACTAGACACTACAAACAAAGACAAGAAAGGAGGAGGTGTCTCAATCCTCATCCAGGAAAGACTTACATCAAGGCTGGTACAGCAGCATGATGGTCTTGAGATCATTTGTGTCCATCTTACCATCAAAAAAGCCCATTATCATGTCCCAGTGAGAAACAGAATGCCTTCTGTGACTGCAGAATGTCATAGCACCTATCTAAACTAACTAGAGGCACTTAGCTCTAATCCAAATACCATATTCCTGAGCAACTTTAACTATCCCACCATAGACTGGGAAACATATACCACCACTAAAGTGCAAGCCCAGAAATTCCTGGACTATTGTCCTCAATAAATGATTTACAAAAGTTACAATGTGAAAAAATGATATGCATATAGAACCCTGATAAGAATTCCCACTAATCATTCTAAAGTGTTGTTTAATCCCCTAAACACAATAGCATTGTTAAAAATGCATATATAATTATTAAACATGTAAAGGAAAATCAAGTTAATATGAACATTTTAATATAATACATTCTGCAAAATAATCATGGTTTTCAATAAAATGTTCAATTGTAGTACATCATACAATCACATTCCTATGATAAATTTAACTTCAAATCCAGCAGTTAAGTAGTTGTTTAATATCCCTTATCTTTATATACATAAAGTCTCTAACTAGGATTTACTAAAAATACAAACCTTAGTCTTACTGTCTCTTCTATAGCTATGTCTATCTAGTTGCCTCACAATGTCAAACAGGAAAATGCGCATGAAATAAAGCATAACACAAAAAGAAATTATGAAGTCTGTACCATTGTGCATAATCATTATTGTCCTATTTTTAAATTAGCTTATATTCTTCATGTTCTATTGAAGATCTATAATCTTAAACCTAATACAAAGAAAAAGGACTATAGAAATATAAGGCACCAGCCCAATATTGCGTCCATCGCAATAGCCTTCATTTTTATTTCTGAAGAAAGCTCCCAGAAGCACTCAATCAGAAAAATTAGAAAATCATTCCTTGCATTAGTAAATATCCCAGTTGCCCAGTGATCTAATTATGATGAACTGTTGAGAAGGCCAGTCTGTTATCCTATTTTGTGTTTCCAAAGGAAACTAAAAAAACTTATCATATCACTTCTTCTCTGTTTTGTACATCAAGTTCATTCATTATATCCACTAAACTAAATGATCTAGCAGGACTCATATGCACATACACACACACACACACACACACACACACACACACACACACACACACACACACATACATACATACATACACACACACACACATATATATATATATATATATATATATATATATATATATATATATATGGTTTACCTTCATGATGTCAGCAGACACATCATCAAAACAAATTCAGTGAACTCCGAACTGCGACTCCTCAAAACCATGAACGCCGATATTCAGAATCAGAAAATCTTGCCTCCTTTTTTACCCATTGTAGCACTTGTTTCAGGTTATGGAGCAGTCGGTAATGTCAACATTCACTGTTTTGTTTGACTTTCTGACATATTGACATTACAGAATATGTGGATGTGCCTGCCGACATTATGAAGGTAAACCAAATAAAGGTAGCTCAAGCAGGAACCAAACCAAAACTTATAGCAAAAAAACATCAGTGGCACAGTTAAATTCCCAGAGTTTAATAAAAAAAATAAAAAATAAAGGACAAGCTTTTGCATCATACTAGGGCTTCATCAGACAATAAAAGGTTTATTTCATATACAATACTCATTTAATAACAAATGGTTGCAGCCACATGTTATAAAACATCCAATAAAAATACAGCAATTTCATCTAAAATGTTTGCATTTCAAAACAGATTTAATTGACATATCTTCATTTAAACAGGGGGTGTTGTCAGCTCTATGGAAGGAAATCCATCTATATTCTTCTCTCTTTAAGAGCAGTTAACAGTGCAGACTTAAATCTATGGACAACACCCTTGTCCCTAAAATGCCTATATAAAGCATTTGTACCTACTCCTCTCCTAATATCCAAAACGTGGTGACATATCCTTTATTTTAATTTTCTATTACTTTAACCAATATAGAAGGCTGGTCATTCCTCACATAATACTATATATACTAAGTGTTCATTGTCAAAGTCTGCATTTTGACCTAGACTAAATTCTTTATTAAAAAGGGGATGATTAAACTTTCTACTTATATAAATGATTTTATAAAAAGCATATTTATAACATGCCAGGTCCCCTTTTCATGACTGCACCTAGCATGAATGTAGTTCTGCTATTCCTTATAGGTTCATAGATGTTTACTAGGCTAATGACTACAAGGGACTTTTTAAGCCTAGCAATGCATCCCAAATCTCTGAAAAGTTCTGATACCCTTGATAAGTGTAAGCAGTGTCTTGGGAGGTGAAACATTTACAAGCAGGGGCCTGGGAGATAAACCATTTACAGGCTGCCTGTGTCCATTAGAGACATAAGTGTAAAACCAGGGATGGATTTCCTGTTCCCCATCCAATTGTCCAAGTTATATTGAAATTGGGTTATAACAGAGAATCCATATTAATCTTATTTCTGAAACTAAAGTAGGTTTCCCATAAAAAACTGGTCCCTCAGCTTCTCTAAAGAAGATTACATGTACCAATGCTTCATAATTATCTTTTGTATATCTGAAGCTCTCATATTACAAGCTAACACATATATAAAGCTTATATCCATGCTATCCATTACCATTGGTTCATCATCATTCCTAGCACCAGAAAAAATATCTCCCTGTCCTTTTATCTATCACCATTTCCTTTGCATATTTAATTTCCTCCAGTCTGTACTTCGTATACCAAAAATCTGTTTCTATAAGATCCATTTGTTTAGGAAAAAGTACATCAATTGTTACTAACCTATTCAGTCTCAACATCTGACCCTTCACAATATTCTTAAAGGTAGAACCTGGAGGTGTACTAACACAATGGAAATATGTTTTCTTTTCCACATATTTTTTTAAAAATAGATGCGTCCAGCATTCCATCTGTAGACCTTGATATGTTAATATCTAAAAATGTAATAGTGGCTTCTAGTATTGCAGTTTTAAAATTAAAAAAAATGTACAGTTATCATGAAATATTCAATAAACAGATCAACTCATTTACAGTACCTCTCCAGTGCATAAATGTGTAATTGACAAACCTATTATAAAATAGAATTCAGTATGAATATTCCTTAGAGATTAATAGAAACATTTCTTCCCATACACACATAATTAAATTAGCATAAGTATTAGATACGAGTGTACCCATAGCCACACCTTGCTTCTGTAAAAAAAATCACATTGATAAGTAAGGATGTTGTTGGATAAAATCACAGTAATGACCATATGTGTCTAATAAATACATCACTTTCAGAAATAATTGGACTGCCAGTACTATAACCATATCAGTTCCATTATTAGTTACCAAGTTGTCATAATTGGGGTCCATCCTGTTAACCCCCCTCCCTAAAGTGGGGAGCAATAATGAGACTGTAAATACCTATTTCTCTTTTTTAAGATCCTATTCAAAAATTGTTAGTCCATTTTTTTCTAACATTTTATTCAAGAATTGGGTGTTATTTTTGAACCATTGGATGGGAGATAGGAAATTCACCCCGGGATCACGTCAATCACCCTGGGGTCCAGGGAAGTAAATATTGTGGGAAGAAATATCCAGGGAATTGTTATGGCTAGGCCTGTATAGGCCCTAGGGCCGATAGCCTAGTACCTACCTATGAACCTATGAACTGCAGTGAACTTTAAAGAAAGTTAGTTTAAAACCAAGTATTGTGTTTAAGAGTAGTAAGTATTTCAAAAGCTTTCTGGAAAGGTTAACCAGTGTTGATTTCACTAGAACATCCAGGAATTTCAACCAGTGTCATTACATTTTGGAGGGCTTTAACACCAAATGGGCTGATCAAGGTGAAGGGATGTTTCAGTTGCAACACCCAGGGGGTGGTATATTTGGATAAATGTCAAATATGCCCTGGTTATTATGTTGGAAAAACAGGCAGAAAATGTTAAAGAACACATGTTAAACCTATGCACAATGTTGATAAAAAGAAAATTAGTAACACTCATTATAGCCACTTAGTAGATTTTCCATCTCACAGGTTGTTAGTTTTGCAGCGGACAGGATAGATTTTCACCCCAGGGGTGGTCCATGCGAATGGTACTTGGAAAATGGGATTTATAGTGGCAAATAATGTTAGATGCTTGCAGTTATCCTGGTTTGAACAATATGATTTCCATTTCTTGTCTTCTGAAATTACAGTCCCTGGAGATCCGATTGTTCAGGAGGGTATGATTATTAATTTTGTATATTTTATTGCACTGTTCATTTTTAGCTTTTATATATATATATATATATATATATATATATATATATATATATATACACACACAAAACACAATTTATGTGTTTTTTACTTTATGAATAAATTTTACCTTGGGTTTTAATGGTTTGTCTGTAAGATGTGTCTTTTTAACATGATCCTTATGTGTAGTATTATTGAATATTGTGTGATTACTGGTTGAAAAGTTCATGTGACCAATTTTAAATTTTTATATAAGGAGATAATATAATGTTGGTAGGTCTTTAGTTTGGGGATATTCTGATGAAGCCCTCTGATGCTGAGATGAAACTGCTTAATTTATTTATACTTTTATTAAAATATTCAAACATTTGTGATTTCTGTCCTCTATGGAGTTTTTTTTTTTTTTGCACTCTTTTATTTTTTTTTTCTTGGTTTTATTATTTTTGAATAGGAGTTTATTCACACTTTATTTAGCTTGTCTACTATGCCTGAGTGGAAAATTGTGACAAAAGCTTTGGCCATGTTGAAGTATATGTTGTGTATTGTTTTACCTTTATCAATTGCTTTGGTGACCTTTTCAAAAATATCCACAAGTTTGATTAAGCATGTCCTGCCCTTGACAAATCCAAACTGACACAGGTCCAGTGTTTGGAGGTCCCTTATATCCTGATTGATTAATTCCATGATAAATTTTTCCATGGCTTTGTATATGATGTTGGTCAGACTTATGCGTCTGTAAATACCTGAGTCATATGTAAGTGAATGGCTGTAGCTGATCTCCATTTGGTTGGTAAAAAAACTGTATGGAGGCTGACATTAAACATTGATGTTAGGTATATGAATAAAACGTACTTCATCCAATTTAAGATGCATCCATGGATATTGGCAAGACACATTTTTAGCTTTTGATAACACTTTTTGGACTTGGTGTTTTGTGATTGCTGGAGGTGAACCAGTTTTAGGTATTTCTTAAGGGACAAACAGAGGGTTAGAGCCAGATTTTTTGGCCAATAGATTTCTTTATCTTCAGCCTTAGTGTAGGTAACATCATTCACAATCAGCTCAGTGTATTGCTGTGTTGCACTTTTGAGATTACAAACATAAGTAAAAATGCCTTGTGATTGTCTTTGACTTGGGTAGCTATTTTAGATCAAACGTGGCTTTGTTGGATTTTATTAAGCTGCTGAGTTGTTTATTTCAGTGACAAAGACTCTAACATTCTGTGAATTTCACTTAAATTTGGTAAACATTCTTTTCAAATTCAAAATAAGTATCATATTCTTCAGTCTCAAAATCCTATGAGAAGGATAAGGCTTACAAGTGATTGATGTAAACATCAACATTCCATTCAGAAAAAAATGCCTTTTTCACTGCAGGGAATAAAATTTATTCTTAATCTTACATCTTTGGCTGTCTATAATGGCTTCTGCAAAAATATCAGAATGGTTTCAGAAAAATTATTATCTATGTATATGGGAATAACTACAAATACATATTTGTTTTCACAGATATGTGACACATACAAAATTGTACTAAAATTGCTCTTAGCTTCCCAACAATTTGCTCAGTAACAGTTAATGGCCGTCAGTAGTTTTCTTTATTTTGAGGCTTTTTGGAAACCCCTTCCAAAGAGTTAGTTTAGTTTTTTATAGACATCAGTAAGTATGTTTCTTCCTCACTCGCTAAAACATCAAAACCACAAAAAGGATGGTGCTGATAGAAACTAATAAACCAAGAAACAAAGCACCCTGAATTCAATAGAGTGGCACAGCAATGGCTTTAATGAACACAGTCCAAAACACATACACGAGACGTCCACAAGAGCACAAACTTAATGTTCACAATATTAACGTTCACAAATATAAATCCTGTTTTCGTCATCAACTTCTTCAGATAAAAAGTGTCTCAAAACATCATCTTTTTATAGAACCAGGAATTAAAATATAACCAATGAAATTAAAGTTCTTGTTAAGTAATTAGTACCCTATTATATACAAAAACTTTAAAATACCATAACTGACATATAAATATACTTAAATAAATGATGTTGAAAGTATCCCTGTGTAAATTATAAAAACTTTCATTCTATGAAAACAACTAAATAATACATATAAAAATATATAAAATGTATAATGCCAAATGCACTGATAGTTCCCTCTAGTGGCAACATCCCAAAATTGAAGCTAGTCCTACTGAAGTAAAATATTAAAATACAAAATGAAAGTAAATGTTCCTGTAACATATCTTAATATGAATCTTAAAATTCCTTAAAATGTGGACCTCAATTAAAAGATCAGAGCTTAGCTGATCTTAATTTAAGCACTGGCAATAGTGAAATCATATCATTAAGACCCGGAGCCCTGGTAGCTTCCAATACCAATTGCCAATATAATTCTCTGTATTCCACTAGGGTTTCCCACATACCACCTCTAGGGTATTTCTACAACTTCTGGGATAAAATCTGAAATTCAGCTTTGTTACATATCAGACTATGTTTGTACAATGCATTAGTTTCACTTTTGGTCCTAATGTCATACAAATGTATTTTGTCTTTGTACTCTTTTGTTTTGTTTTATTTTTTTGTTGTTAAAAAAGATTGATCTATTTAGTAAAGTATTCCTCATGTATTGTCTTAGTTTAATAGTGGAGCTTTTCTCCTCGGGCCTCTGCTGAAAATGGACATGTATCCAGCCAGACTAGCCCGGTTAACAAATGTAAAATAAATAAATAAATAAATAAATATATCCTTTGTTTTAACTTCTTTTCGCTTTTGCCTACATAAAAAGATTCACATTCTTTACACACAGCTAAGTAAATAATGCCCTTGGTATTACAATTAGCATATGTATTTAAAACTAGTTTCCTATTTCTAACTTTTAAATAAAAAAGCTCTCCTGTCACCAGGTAGGAGCAAAAATTACAGCTTCCACATTTGTATAAACCTTTTTTCTTTTTTGAACCATTTTCCAATCCATATCTACTTGGGCCCCTTTCTAATAAATTCTTGATAGTGTTTCCTTTACAGTAAATGTATTTAAGATCATTGTCAAGAATGTGTTTTAAATCTGATAGTTTAGCAAAATGTTTCCATTCTTTATCTATAATTCTCCTTACCAGTCCTGACTGGCCGTCATATGTGGTTGTAATTCCTGAACTATAGTTTTCATGTATGTTTTCCTTGAGTGTATTTTCATTAGAAGTTTGTAATCTCCCTAGTATAGGAGCAAATTTACCAGTTCTTCCTTCTATTACCTCATTACGTATCTGATCAAAAAGTTCACTTGGGTACCTTCTGTTTAAAAACAATCCCTTCAATACCTCACACTCACTGTAAAAGATCTCATTGTCAGAGGTCATCCTACTTAAACGCACTAGTTGTCCTTTCACTACCCCTTTCTTCTGGTAGTGTGGATGTGAACTAGTGTAGTATAGGTAGGAGTTAGAAAACGTCTCCTTTCTATAAATCTTAGACGTGAAACCCTCTTTGTTCTTTCTTATATTCACATCCAAGTCATTTAATTCTTGACAATCAAATTTGTGTGTGAAGCTTAAAAAAATGGTGGTACCATTAACATATTCTACAAAAGACTCAAAAGTATCTCTGTGCCCTTCCCACAAAAAGCACAGGTCATCTAAAAATCTTCCATAAAATGTCCAGGAACTTTTATATGGAGAATTTAAAACGTTTTCCCAATAGGCCATAATAATGTTGGCATAAGTGGGAGCACAACGTGCCCTCATTGCCACACCTCTGACTTGTTTGAAGTATTCACCTTCAAACTTGATTTTTTTTTTTTTTTTTTTTTTGCAGGGGGCAAGCCATCACACACCCCAATCTTCATTGCCATACTGTGAGTCTGGATTTCACTTATTCCATCTACCCATCCATGGACTCGGCATTGCAAGCACTAACATTTTAAGTGGCTTCTTTTTCTGAGCTATCTAATTGTCTGGCATACATGGATATGTTGAGAAGTTTTCACAATTCATGTATATGCTTAAATGCCTTTTAACCAAATTCATAATACAATTTTCTTTTTAACTATTTCTTGCATGGACAGGGCTACATCCAAGAAGATGAATCCACTACATATCTTCTCAGTCTAAATCTCTTATTTCATGTTTTCCCAAAAAATTCAGTTAAAACAACCCATAGCAAATAGTTGAAGTAATCTGCTCAAACATCATTATTTAACTAAATTTAACTTTATAAACTACAGTTATTCACACTGATACTATCAAATGCCACCTACATCTCAAAGCAGGGTTTTGTCTCCTATCCTAATTACTATAGTTGATTCTCACCCCAAGTCTGTTGCTATTAATAGCTCAAAGTTTGATCAAATTCTCACGTCTCTTGAAGGAAATCCTGCACTGATTAACCTCCTGCTTCATCTCTTTACTCCTCTTACCAGGTGATTTTGCTATTGACTGGAATCTAGATTTCTGGTGAGTATGGTTTTCCAGATGTGCAATTGTTTGATCTTTCCTGACTAATCAGTTTAACCACGACAGTAAGTCTTTTGGGTGAGGGTAGCATCAGTTTGATATTATCCTCACCATAATTTTGTTATGCAAAATATATGAGAACAATCGATTAAAGTCCATTTCTCAAAGTCACAAAGATGTCAGCTGATCTCTGCTCTAAATGCAAGATCTGTAAGATGCTGTTGACATCTTTAACTCCATGGGGGGATTTAATAAAGGCTACATATTTTTTTTTTACCATATAGGCATTGCACTGCACTGTTTACATAAAAGTAAGTAGGTTTTAGATTCAGTAAGCACTGCTAAGCAGTGTGCACGCACGCGCCAACATGGGAAGTTCTGTGGCATGCAGATCACCTCATAAGCAGGTGAATCTCATGCAAATGAGGCAGCTAGAGTGATCCAGCAAGCAAACAGGCAGCTCTGCAGACCCAGTGTCAGTGTCTGTAGTGTACATGAAAAAAATCCTTGTACAGGAGTGTAGACAGACAAAAGGGGCTGTAAAAATGTAGATATATGGGCAGAAATGGCATACCACATACAGATATGAGAGAAACCATCCCCCTGTATGTCTGAAAAATTAAAGGAAATAAGTTAAATTAATTTTATTTCTTTACTAATCTGGGCATGTTTGCATGGTGCACCTCAGAGCACAAACATGATTTATAAAAAAAATCGGAAAAGACAAAATTAATATTATGTGACAGAAATGTATTATATGACCTTTTGTGGTACATTGGGGCTGTTGCTAATGTGGTAATGCTAGGACATGTGTAGTTTTCCAGGCTGTGAGCATGGATCCCTATGCAAATGAGGTGGAGTTACTGAATAGCACAGAGAGGTAATTATGTCTGCATATCCCCTTTGTGTAGGCAGATAACCATGTAAGTGTTTACAGAGAAAGTAGCTGACATCAAGGGAGGGTGCGCCCAATGACTTCTAAGCATATTTCAGCTTAGCAGCGCCTGTTTGCATGGTGCACCACCATGCTGAAAGTATCTTTTCATGGGTGGTGTGCACACTCACTTCTAAGCTTTGCTTAGGTAAGTGTGCCTGTTTCCACATGTTTGTGTGGTGCACCATTATGCTGAGCATAGCAGCCTGGGGGGTGTACATTAAGTCCTACATTTGTTTACCTACAGGGCACGTGTTTGCGCAGTATGCTGCAGTGTTGAGTGTATCTAAAAGCCAAAGACATATTAATTAATTCTGACCCCTGTTTAACTTAAACTAGGGTCATTAAATGATGTTAATGATATATGCATCATAGGTAGCCTATCACACAGTCAGCACATACAACAGAGCACTATAAAGTATGCATACACCCTACAATCTGATTTTTCCCCCATACTTTGCACCACTGGAGTACAAACTTGGGAATTTTAACTGACATAGTGCTAGGGGGTGCTGCAGTTCTGCTACATCTGTATGTGCTAGATGCTGAAGTCAATGCTGCTGCTGACAATAGGCCTCGACAGAGAAGGAAAAGAGTGTTCCAACCCAGGGTAACCTTCCAGGAGCTACATGAGCTGAAGATTGTAGAGCACTACAGGGTGGACAGGGGCATATTACAGGAACTTTATGAGCTCTGCAGCCCTCTACTCAGATCCAAAGCCAACCAAGGGGAACCCATCCCAGTGGAAACTAAGGTATGTGTAACCCTTAGGATACTAGCTACAGGTACTTTTCAAAGACCAGCTGGGGACATGATGGGGGTATTACAGACATCTGCTTCCAGGGTACTTCACCAGTTCCTGGATGCCATTCTAACACATTCCAGTGAGCACATTTCTTTTCCCCTTACCCCTTAGGTGAAGGCCAGCAATATGCAACACTTCTACCATGTAGCACACTACCCTGAAGTACTGGATGCCAGGATTGCATTCTTGTACACATCAAGTCAACACCCACTGAGGAGGGTAGAGTCTATATCAACTGCAAGGGGTACCACTACATCAACTATCAGATTGTGTGCAATGCCCAGGGGATTATCATGAATGTGTGTGCTGGCAGCCCTGGCAGTTATCATGAATCCCATATCTGGCATGCATCAAAGCTGTACCAGATGACTGCTAGGGGGACATCCCACAGAGCCATTCATTGGGGGATGCTGGCCATGCACTGGAACCATGGATGATGACACCCATCAGAAATGAACACACATTCACCAAAGAACGCCATATTGATGCACATGCACAAACTAGGAACATCATACAGCATGTGTTTGGGATGCTGAAGTCATGGTTTTGGTGCCTCGATATACTTAGTGGAGCCATGCAGTACTCTCCAGCCACATGTGCACATATGTTCACAGTATATTCCATGATGCAAAATATGATCCTGTGAAAACAGCTGCAGCAGGATCAGCGAAAGGAAGGGTGACACAGCTCCCCCATCAGTGCCTAGATCACCACATCATCAGTCACAGGAGGACTCAGAGGAGAAACCCTGTGATGATGTCCCTGTAGGCAGAAGTAGGTGTGCCCAGTATGCCCTGGCTTTGGCTAAGAGACAATACATAGCACATTCACTGACAACCTAGGGCCCTAGGAACTGACATCTTACTCCTACTCATATACATATAGTAAAATTGTTAATGCCAGGCAACCCACACAACCTATACCCATCCATGTATTGGTTGTGTACTGCTTGCATTACACAGAATCAACCGTGAGCTACAGTTCTGTCAACTGCTACATTCACAAGGTAAGTCTCTATCCTATACACTTCTTGCAAGGATTACTCTAATATGGTATTGTATATATGGATCTGCTGCATTTATGCAAGGAAATATAGTGGGCTATGTGGACAGAAGTAACATCCCCATGGGACTACAGATACCCAGTCCAGTAGTATGTGTCCCCTAATAATCACTAGGCCTCATGGTTGGCATAATCACTACATCAGTCAAGGGAGATGTTAAACAGTGGGGTCACATGATATTTGGACTACTGTCTATCAAAGCAGATCATGTACTGTTGTCCCACAACTATCAGTACAGCAGTGTTCCCATATAACTACTTTAACTGTAAGTCAGCAGTGGCAAATCAGCAGACCAGGCAATCTCAAGGCTGTAACATAGAACTCAATCACACATTTTATGTCACATGTGATGCAGGAATAACAACATACATATTTATGCTGTCAATTGTGTGACGGATGACTCCCCTCTGTTAGGCAGCATATGTAGCTCAGTGGACAAGGGAAGTAGCATGGGTGATGGTGGTGATGGTTCTTATCTGGAAGTAGTCACATCTTTTTACATGTGAGCTATTATTATGTTGGTGTTTTCAAAGACTGCCAGACTGTGTGTGGTGTAATGTTATGAACTTCAGTCACATATTAAGTACAGCAGACAGCTGGGGAATGCAGTGGAAATTTTGAGTAATGTGCAGTACTGCAGAAACAGGGATAGATGTCATTGTCTGTAACAAACAAAATCTCGGACTGGAGTACAGGTAGGTGTGGCTTGGAGTCACTTTATAAGTGTTGACAGTCCCACTGGGCATGCCCATACATTCAGTGAAAATGTGCTCAGCTCTGTTGCCCCTTTCTCAAAATATAGATATGTCTATACATACAGACATATACGTCTACATATCCATCTGTTACTATCTCTTTCTTGCACATACATAGTATATCTATCGCTATGTAGTGTCAAATAGATATATACTGATATGTATAGCTATATATTAAAATGATACAGAGTCTCCCCATGTAGCTACATTTATATATATATATATATATATATATATATATATATATATATATATATATATATATATATCCCTGTTATAAACATAAATATGTGTGTTGATGTCTGTATTGTCCTACATACCCTAATAATGCTGAGTAAATCTGCACTATCATATATCCATACTGTTACTCAAAGGATCCAAACTAAGGGTGCAGCCATGCATAATCCACTTACCTACAGTCACCTGTACCTGTTGGATGTCACTATATAGACAGAGTTGAACAGGTGGTGTAATGCTTAATGTTGTCAACACATGCATGGACAGGACACATTGTACCTGCCCTCGGGTTTACCTATCTAGGTGCAAACAACCACATATGGCCATACTGGTAACTGTACACACATAGCTAGGATAATAACAGTTATCTCACTGCTAGGATACTAGATACAGATAACAGTATGAAGCAATATCACTCTTCAGGTCAGAGATGCTGTTCAAGGCAAGCCTAGTTTGTGTTATGCACAAGTACTGTACCTGCAATCACATATACCATAGTCTTAAGCCATGGAATGCCAGATAACTACTGTGATCTATAGTGCATAACTCTAGATAGGTAGGGGTTCTAATCTCACTGGCTACCAGCTGGCAGTGTAGCATTAGACCTAAGCCGTGGTGCATACAATAAGTACTGTGATCTATAGTATGTAAGACTAGACAGGTAGGGATTCTAATCTTACTCCAGGCTACTTGGTGTGTGGGTGTATATTCCCATGTAAAACAGCTGACATGCCATCATGGGCTATCTGCCTGCAATGGTTATGAACTTTTTGGCCCTGTAAGTTGCTGCTGGCTTCCAAACTGCCCTCTTATACGGGGTTTGATGATGTCATCCACGTTCAGACTACCAGCTGACAGTGTACTATGAGACTTAAGCTGTGGTGCGTGTGATAATTACTGTGATCTATAGTGTACAAGACTAGATAGGTAGATGATCTAGTCTCACGCTAGGCTACTTGGTGTGTAAGTCAATATGGTGTAAATATGATCACCTTGGTAACTTAGAAATAGGTAGGGTTTTGCAGTGTTTTATTTGTAGCGTGTTATGTGCCCCCCCAAAGGACTGACCACAACAAGCCCTGCTGATGTCATCAAGTATAATATGTCCTGAACTGATAGTACTACCAGACATGAGGTGTGTTGTGTGCATCACGTACTGTGATCTGTAGTGTGTACACCATTACATAGCTAAGTGTTCTCATCTACATACAGCCAACTTGCAATCATGCATGATTGGAAGTGGTGCTAGCCTCTCCTCAATCTAGCCCTGTTTGTGTGTGAGCCTGTAAGACCATTTTACATAATGTCATGGAACCATAGGATGTTAGCACTGAACTATAACAATGGCCATATAGCCCTCATGATCATAGACATCATTATACAACTAGTTACAAGATCAGCAAATATTGCCCCAGTCAAAGACTGACACAGGCAGATACCCTGTGTTGAGATGATGGTCATCTAACCAGTCATAACAATAACAGCCATTCATACAGACGGCATGTAGTGAGGAACACTGAGGTACACTGTGTGCCATTAGGTAGGGTTCTGTTTCAAGGGTGTGTTTAAGTCTGCTAGGCAAATCTTTCCCACAAGCATGTAGTACTAATGTCACATATGAGGTTAATGTTTTTACAGTACGTGTTACCCATCTATTATGCCTCTTACAGATAGGCAGCATGTGCAATCAAGCAGAGTCACACATTGCCCCATTTGTAAAGCATAGATCACCTCTGAGTAGTCTATATGCCACAGGTGACAATGACAGTCATTGCGGACAATACCACTGAACACATACTGAAGACATGAAGTGTCCCTGTGAGAGTCCATACTGTTGTGTGCAATTGCCAGTACTGCTAGAAAGGTAAATCACCAAATGGCCACTGCACTCAGATATTGGCTTGCTGAGGGAACAGCACTTGGAAGTTATGAGTATGTCACTTAAAGGTGACTGTGGCCTCAGCTATGCCATATGATTCCTGCCATACCACTGTACAGACATGGAGATCTGGGACACATCAGGTATAAACCTGTGTGGTCAGGTCTGTGTGCCCAGTTTGTTCATCCCTGAGTATGTACATCACATGTTGTGACTGATGTACTACTTACCAGGTACATAGGTTTAACTGATGGAAATAATACTACGTATATATTTGTATGGAGTTTATGGCCATTAGTATGTCAACAGCCATGCATTTGCAATACCCTCTTGCAGTATAGTGACCTACCACAGAGACTCTATGAGTGTTCACTATTTGCAGGCATCAGCCAATATTGTTAGTCACATTCAGTCAGTTGTGTGTATTGTGGTTGAATGGATTCCAAGCAGTAGAGGTCCCAGGACTGCACTCTGTTGGGCATTGCTGCTTATGGATCAGCTATTGGAGGCAGATCTCCCTATGTTGCGTATGTATGCCAGCAATGGGCCACTTAGTGACCCCTACAATGACAGTATTGTGGATGTCTAAGTGGGTGCTTTGTAAATGTTGCCTAAGTGGGGGATATAGTCAGATGGCTTGGCTCAGTCTACGGGGTTGTATGCCCTGATGTACCCTCACTCAGGTCCTTGGTGACTGCCTCAGAAAATGTCCACCACATGTAACAGTCATGTTACGACTGTCACACATCCAAACTGTGTACAGTCAACTGTATGCAGAACACATATCTGTGTGCTGATCAGCTCCATGATGGATGACACTATGGGCATACAGACATGGCTATTTAGACAAAGTAGTGCATTGTTATATTGGCCAGTGGATGCGCCAACTCTGTGCAAGGGTATACCAGTTGCCATTGTCCATTCAGCTAGTATGCAGCCAGTGGTGTCAGTATGATTACAAGGGTTGCAGCATGGAATGTTAGCATGTGCAGTAGATGCTGTGTATCTTGCAGTGAGAGGCCAGTAATGAACTACTCTGTAAATATGGAAGCTACAGGTCAGGTTGTAGGAATGTCATGTGTCACATGTGGTGGGGGCATGGGTGTGTAGTTGATGCATGCAGTGTGGGAGTACAGGTTAGCTATGAGTCTAGACCCATCATATGTGGCATCATGACTTATGATATCACTGACAATCCATGCCTGTCCTTTGAGGTCACACATGTTACTACACTGTGTGTCGTGGTTCTGCATTGTGTGGGCTACTTTTGCCACTTGCCTTGTCTACTCAGCATCACAACACTATATGTTTTTAGCTGAGGAGGTAGAGCCTCCATGACAGTGGGGCACCCTCAGCTCAACTGTCACATAGCACTGTCTACCTGTTATTGTACAGCCTGCTAATAGCAGTTGTCCACCAGTCAGGTTTGCTGAGCCATGATGAGTCTGTGTCCCTCCTGTCATGTACAGCTGAGTTCATGCATTTGTAATGCTGCTGACATAATGCATGAGTGTAGAACTCTGCATTCTTGCCTGTTCTATCTGAAAGGGGATGTGCAGTCATGCTATGACAACCATCCCACAGGAGGTAATAAATGGGTTTATTGACATATATGTCTGTATTGTCTGCAAATGGGGGTATGTGCTGGTAGTTCTAAGGAGCATGATCTGTGGCCAGATCCCACCAGGGGGACCTCACATTGGGGGGGGGAGGGTTTACTGGTCACCCATATTGGTAAACACATGATGCAATACATTGGTTCCCCATGTGGGGATGTCATGCCACTGTTGCAGGGCATTGTATGTAAGGACCAGGATCTTCCTTTGGGCAAGTGAGCCGCAGCACAACTAAGCAACACAGTGTGTAAATATTACACTTTCCTAGACATGTTTGTCTGTGCTCTGTACAGACACCTTGCACAACATGGTGAAATTAACTGCAATACTTACTTGCATAGAGGACAACTAGCATGTAGAGCAAGCAGTGTCCCCAGATCTCTGAGTCATGTTTCCTGAAATGCCATGATAAGAGTTAGCAAGGAGATGAGCATTAACACTGTTGTACACCTTCTGACACTGTACCAAACACTGTTATGTTTGCTCTAGGTGAGATCATGCCTACCATCTGTAACCGGCAGAGCCCATTGACTGTTACACTATGCAATGGCTGTCGGACATATGTCTCACTCCACTAACCATGACGTGACAAGGTGTATGACAATATTTGGCCAGAAGGTCTTGCTGGAAACTGTGTACATCATGTAGAGTGTTATGTCAACTGGTGGATAGATAGGGGTCTGACAGTCATACTTTGGGAAGGTAGCATTGGGAGACCTACACTGCAATGATGCCAGTCACTAATGGAGTTCACCATCCTCCATTATTGGTATACCCCATCTACCTATTTCCTCTTTGCAGTCACAATCACTGTCAGTGACCTTTGAGTGAGTACATTAGCAGGTGGTTGTATATTGGGAGCTGTCACAGAATCCCACACAGAACCAACAGTTATCCAGAATGGCCAAAGACACAGTCAGTTGATCTCTGAGCCACTGACAAAGACTAACTGCCAATGACTGCACAATACAATCCTGTGTGAAATCATCTACCTCTGCAAAATATTGTAGCATCTGCACACTGCTCATAGTTGAGCTATTACACATGGAGTTATGGTCACAGAGAATAATGTAGCCTTTGACTTTCACTGGTCAGTAAGATGTGGGATGCATTCACTGTTGTGCAACCTATACTGACAGGTTTGGGATGTAAATCCCAGACTTTCACTGCTATATTGAATGTGGCATTCATCGCACCTATCATTGTGTGCAATGGCAGCCTTGCTATGTCTCTACACAGGCATATCGTACAGTTGTAGCAGCCACAGAGGTTCCATGGTACACCAATACACAGTGTAGATAACATGTCCAATGGAGTCCATTTCATGACAGTACATGTGTAGTTTGTCTCTTAAATGCTTTGGAGGGGATGTGTATGGCTCCATACAGGGAGGTGTTGAATCCTACTGTGTACCTCCTGCATATCCATCACAGGACTAATACATGTCTCACCTGTTCCACATGCCTACAACATCATTGTGGTATACATAGTACATGCTGGAGAAACAGACATGTAACACAGACAGTGCACCCTACATGACAAGGCCCCCCATGCATGTGCAGCACACATCTGCTGTGACACACATCATGTGCAGGTTACAAAATGGGATGCAGAATACAACAATCATAACTAGTGTCAGGCAACTGTCTGTACTGGACACATGATATTTGTAGATGGGTCATCTCCATCAGCACAGGTTGTAGATTTGTGAGTTCATAAAACCTTGGTGACACTTATCAAGGGTAGCAAACCTGTTCACAGATTAGGGAAGCATGAGTATGCTGAATGCCGCCATTGTCCTTGTTAGCCTGTTATAGACATATGAACCTATGGAGCCATAGACTTATAGTGCTGTACCTTGCTGAAGACATATTTCTGCTGTGCTGACATGCCATCCTGTGCTACTTTATTGCCGCTGTGTATCCATAGGTTATCCCAACAGATTCCTGAAACAGAAACAAAAACAGGTCCGTGACGCACATCATTGTGTAACTATACAGCCATTACTACATCATACAACCTAAGGTACACAAAAGTATGTGGTGTACTCATGACAAATGCCAGCAAACAGTGTCTGTCATTAATCACCACAAGTGGGATGGAAAACCAACCCTGCATTACACAATTACATGTTAACTAATATAGTCACCCTGTGCATCAGACACATAGCTTCATTTCCCTGCATCAATGGTGAGAATGACAGGGATGTGGCACAGGTATCATCACTTATACAGGGTGTTGTGTGGGGGTGCAGGAGGCTGAGGCTGACCCAAATGGTAGACAGCATGTTTGTGGACCAGGAAGGGAAGCAGGTAAGATGGACCATGGAAAGGTGCAGTGTATGTCTGTAGGTGACCTGCATTTGATAGGAGTGTGTGAGTGTGTGCGTGTACAAAGTCAAGCTTAGTGCTAGCCCTACATGTGTTCAAGTTGGACAGCTTTGGACCTTACATGGTAGAGCTGACAGTTCACTGTCTCTGACCCTGAACATGGCAACTGGCTCTGCTAGGAGTTGCACTGGCACCTCCATGCCCAAGGTCAGAATTGGTGCAAGTACCCGACAGTGACTGCTGTCTGCTGGGACCATGCGCCCCACAGGAATGCCCAGGACTTTGAACCCATCCAGCTGTGTGGGACCTCACCAGCTCTCTGGCTATGGTCAGTGTCTACACTTACTGAAGCCATAGTTGCCACCCCTTCCTGTTCAATGTCCCCACCTTCTGACTGTACAATATCTGAGACCTCCAGGGACAGGGTATGTGTGGGCATACTGACTGTGTGCAGTGACAATGAAGACAGAAGAGGGATGTCAATATCTGGGACAGATTCAGCCCCCAAAACCCCCACCTCTGCCACATTATGATCACCATCATCATCATAGTCTGAGGAGACACTGACATCAGATTGTGTGTAGGGGACAGAGACCAACCCCCTGGTCACCTGTGATAAGAAAGGAAAAAGCAGTACATTAATACCTGCACTATTATGCTCTGCAGTACAATGTTGTGATATATGTAAGGCTCTATACTCTGTCATCATTATGACAGATCTGTTGAAATCCCAACCTCATATAGTAGGACATGAGGACAGTACTCGTCCCACTAACAGCTGTATTTACTTGTAAATAACATCTCATTACACTGCAATCTCATCAGCAACAGTGAGGTACACTGTTGACATTTGTGTAGACTCTGCACAGTTGACACATATGACACTTTGTAGTGTTCTGACAATACTGTCTCACCTATCAGTGTGGTCATACCTACAAGGCATAGGTATGAGTCTAATGTGTACAGTCAGGGTATATGTGTGCATTTGGCAGTCATACCGACAGTACTGCAATGCAGGCAGCAGGCCTGGGATGACAGTCTAGGGATTACAATGCTGTAAACCTACATCTATAACAAAACAGTGTCATGCTTACCAGGAGCAGGACCATGGGCTTGGTCCATACCCGACGGACTTGTGAAAAGTTGAGGGAGGGGTAATATCAGTACCACCGCATGATCCACCACCACAAGGTAATATGTTCATACATCTCACATTTACAGTAGTTACTGTGTTAATTGTTATACTGGTCAAAATCTGAGCATGGCAGTCAAACTGCAGTGAACCCCCCCCAAAAAACAGACAGACTTGACACCCATGTAAGACTATGTATGCCCTGCCACACTGAATGCTACAGTATTACAGTGCTGAACAAACTAAGCTGATCTACATACTCCTCTGCCGTGGACACTGTGGTATCCATATCCATGATGTAGGGTCTGATGGATGCCTGGGAGATGTTGTGTGTGCCTAGATTTGCCAGGAGTTCCTCCCTGCCTGAGAGTGGTTGTTCTGCTAGAGGCCTTCTACCGGTGGGCTATCCCTGGATACATCTGCTGCTCTTTTGTGTGTGACATTGATCATGTCCATTGCATGGTGTAGAACCTACTCATATGTCCTGTCCTAATGACCAGTGGAATTGACATCACGGACAAGGTCAACCCACAATGCCTTCCGCTCTTCCTTGTTGTGCCTCCCCCTGGACAGTAGAACTTCATGGTGTTGACGGAGTGCTTCCAGTATTAACTCATTCTCTGCATCCATGAAGGCTGCACAGTGTCTTGCATATATGTTCGCTGAAAGACAACAACATGGGAACACATGTTAGGATCACATACGTGGAACTACTCTATGTAGAGATACAGCAAGGACAGAATGGCTGGCAATATCCACTACTTGATCACACATGTCATATTCCACAGTGCACAAACATGCTAAGCATGTGGATACAACTAAGATACTAGCAATAGTCAGGTATTCCCATCTGTGCATGACAGAAACTGCTGTTTGTTCATATAGCAGACACTGGAGCCTATTGTAGTGTGCCTCCAAGGGCCATTCCCCTTGATAATATGTCAAACCAACTGTGCCAAACAAATAGCAGTGTGCTATTTCAACTACTGTAAAGAGAGAGTTCCACGAGCCCAGTGTGCCATATTGACAATATACATTCCACCCTTGATGTCTTACACATTGTCTCTATGTGTAATAAATATGGAGATCATTGACATGTCATTATCATAGTTCTATGAAAGGCTTAATGCTGTAATCCCATTTTCCCATAAGTATAGTCAGACATCTGCATCCTGATGTAAACAAGATGGTTACATACTTGCTAGAGTGCAGTACTCCTCTGCTGATATGAGCTGATAGTTAATACTTTGCATAAGTGCGGTCTGTGTGAGGGAAGTCTCATAAACAATGGTTCCCCATAGTCAGCTACTTGCCTTTTTAACATGCTTCTCATCAGCAGGTGATTGCCTCTTAACCAATCTGTGATTCTGAAATGCAAACTGCAGCCAACACAAATGATTTCACTATCATCAGTCAATCGCATACAACCACATTATAATATTTAAGGCCTTCATGTAGATTAGGGGCCTTTTCTGATATGTTATACTGGACATTACTGGGGTGAGGAGATTACTTCATCGCAGAGAGTAGGTCTGTAGCAGCAATTTTTACATAGAGATGGGTGTGCTACAGGCTGTAGCTGCTGATGCAGATAATAGGCATAGGCAGAGAGTGTGAACGCTTTGAAGGACAACAAGCTGTAGGAGTAACTGTGGGAGCTGGGTCAGCCTTGTTGTAGAGGCAGAGCTAGAATGAAGTTACCCTTTTCAGTAGAATTAAGGCATGTGTTTAAGGTAAGTATGTTAGGCAACGGTATCACTAGGCCACATGTTTGTTGTGTCATTGAGCAACATGGGGGATTAATATTACAAGCCATAAGCAAACTCTATGACAGAAAGAAGAAAATGTTGCAAAAGAGAGTAAAACTCCATGAGTGGAGGAGCTCCCTGGTCAGCCTCAGTAAGAAGATGAGATCCCTTATAAGATCCTCCAAAACTAGCTACAAAAACAAACTTGTTACTGATTCTAGGGACAACCACAAAGCATTCTATAGCTACGTCAAGAATCTCAATGGCAGCAACCAGATCTGCTCTGAGTTACAGCAAAATGGCATGAAAATTACAGAACCAACTGATATTACCAACAGGCTGGCAGGTTCAGTGCTAACCTTACCCCCCTCTCACCCCCTAAAGGGCCCATATCTATACAGGAAGAATGCAGAGTCTCTGTAATCACAACTATGCAGGTAAAAGCTGCATTCTCTAAAGCCAAAAACACAGCATCCATGGGACCGGGCAACATCTCAGGCTGTGTTTTACACAAACTTAAGAATGAACTGGCTCCTCACCTAAGCAACATGTTCAATCATAGCCTCACGTCAGGCTTTGTGCCCACTGAATGGCACACAGTAACAGTTATCCCACTCCACAAAGGGGGAACCACCACTGATCCTGGGAACTATCGCCCTATTAGCCTGACAAGCCTGGTCTGTAAGGCCATGGAACGTATCATCATGGAACTCATAAACAAAGACACTGGTAACCTCCAAACTCTGGCCCCGACCCAGTTCAGGTTTGTGAAAGGCAGATCATGCCTCCTGAACCTGGTTGATTTCTTTGAGGCAGTCACCAAAGCCTTGATGAGGGTAAGGTGGTTCACACACCCTATCTTAACCTCGGCAAGGCTTTTGACATCAGCCCCCATTCTGGAATTATAGCTAAACTCACTAAACTAGGTATAAATCCCTATATCAAAAGATGGGTTGCCAACTGGCTCACTGACAGAACCCACACTGTAAAAGTTTCAGACTCCAAATTTGACTTCAAACCAGTGACAAGTGGAGTACCACAGGGTTCAGTCCTGGGACATCTCCTGTTTGGTATCTACTTCTCTGAAGTACAGGCTAACATAGAAGGCATTTGGCTAACGAAGTTTGCAGATGACTGCAAACTAGAAACCATAGTCGAGTCCCCAAATGATGTGGACATCCTACAGAAGGGCCTCACTGAGACAGATGCCTGGTGTCAGAGCCATGGCCTCAAGCTCAATACCAAAATGTGCATTGTCATCCCCTTTGGTAAAAACTCTGTAACCATGAACTACCACATAGGCGGCAGTCTACTTAATGCTGAATGTGTGATAAGATACCTTGGGAACCAGGTGGACAGTAGTCTCTCCTTTGATAATCACATAGCCACAGTAGTCAGGAAATCCTTCTATGTGGCACACCTCATCACAAAAGGGTTCTCATCCAGGAAAAAAGAAGTAATTGTTCCCCTCTATTCGACACTCATTAGACCCATTATAGAGTACAATGTCCCTTTTGGAATGTACCTCACAAGACATCTGCAGCAGCTGGAAAGGCCATAGAAGTACCAGACAAAGAGGAGTACTGGCCCCAAACAGATGCCCTATACTGACTGTCTCAAAAAAACTCCAGCGTTACTCCATAGCATATCACCTACTCTGAGGTAATCTCTGCCTAACATATAAAGCTATAGCAAACCCAGAGCTGTTGGACATGCTACACCTAAAGAAATCCCATTCCCTCTGAGTTACATGCTCTAGGGACCTAAACCTTGTCACCACAATAAACAGGACATGCTGGAGGGATAGACTCCTGTCCCAGAGACTTCCCATACTCTGGAACAAGCTACCCATCTATGTCAAGCAAAGTTCCTCATTAGCGCTCTTCAAGAAAAATCTTTATGAGTGGCTGGGAACTAGGGAATACACCCCAGGGATCACTTCTGTGGCTCTGCTTGACAGGGGCACAGGAAAATAACTTTCTTGGGTGGCGTAAGCCAGGGAACCTTGTTGGCTAGGCTTACTTAGGTCCTTGGGCCTATAGCCTAGTACCTAACTATGAAACTATGAACTGTATGTCCACCATTTGGGTGACTGTCAGGCCATGTGTTACTATCTGGTAGGGGCAGGTACACAAGCAGGTACTTCAAATATGTATGTAAGGTGTGCATCTGTGATAATTAGCCCTGTGAGTTTGAAAGGATTGCGTGGTGTACTCTGATATTAGTGGCCCTCATTTGCAGTACCTGAGCTGAATTGCTATGCGAATACATATTAATGCATGATGTGACACTTTATGCACTTATACTTTTGCTATAGGGATATGTGAAGTGTGTTTCTATCTGCATGCCTGTGACTTCCATCAGTGAAAAGCCAACATTTAATTTGATATGCATTGCGTGGATAAAGAGTGCATGACTCAGTCATTATTTGCTGGCCTCACAGTACTATAATTCCAGTGCTACACACCACTGGATTTGAACCCAGGACTGTGTGTGGCAAAATGTACTGTTTGCAAGGCATGTAACAGACATAGCTACTGAGTCACAGTCTATGACAAACATTTTCTGCATCCAGCAGTATGTGCATGGCTTTATATCGATGTATTTCTGCACCAGGGTTCTAGATGAACATGTATTTTGCAATTATTGCCTTAGGAGATGTCTTTCTATATGTTGCTGATAAAAGGGCACATTTACCTGCTATCACAGGCCTCACCTACAACTATTATTATGTTCTTGACTTTCTAGCGGTGCACTATTACACCAGAGTCCCAGGTACACTCCCATTTTTTCCATTACCTTTTAACAAAGTTTGCACAGTGCCCAGCTCTTCTGAAACATGCTTAATGATTGTAACTGGCAATTGCTATGTTTTGTTTAAAGCACTGCTTTTAATTAAGAGTTCTGTGGTGTGGCAGGTTAATGCAGTGGTCTGCAGGTGCAATGGTCTTGGGTTTGAAATATAGGACATGCTTATTTTGCAAGTATGTATTACAAATTTAAAAACACATATAGTCAATATATTTCTATTTAGCTGAGCTTAGCAAAGCTGTAGAAAGTGATGCGTCACACAGTGTCACTCTAAGAAATATAAAGAAAAGAAAAAATGGGGAGACAGGAAAGTGGTGAAATGGGGTGCAAGCAGAGGGAAAACATAATGAAAGGTAGGTAGGGATGTGCAGGAAGGGTTTAGGAAAGAAACAAAGTTATCCATTTCTTGTACAGAAACAAATGTGCACTTTGACAGAATTTGTACATAGCTTTAAACTTTCACCCCCAGAGAGAGAAGTGAGGACAACATAACTCCTTTGTCAAGCTAATTGGATCAAATTGCATGTGCGAAATGGAGAGCTATGTATGGGATGAGATTTTTTTTTTTTTTGGACAGGTGCCCATTTTTTTTTTTAAGGTGAGAGTAGAATGTTGGGGGAGGGACATAGGTACATGTGGGGGAGGTAAGTTGGGTAGGTGAGGATGCTTTTGCAGACAGAGAAAACAAAGAAGGCAGCAGACAGGGGTGGTGTGTGACTCATGAGGGTGGTGAACATCTTGGATAGGGAGGGCGTTGTGGGATCTAAGTCCCATGTGCCTCCACAAGACAACAGCACGACTCACATCCCCACCCATGGGACTGTCTGCACTGCACCTTCACTGCCCTGGGGGTGGCAGTGGTGAAGGCTGGGCACCAGGGTGTGGCTGCCCCACCAGGGCAGCCAGCATGTCCTCGACCTGGTGCAGGTGGTGGTAAAATCCACTGCAGACTATCCTGTGCACCAAAACCGGCAACTTAGCCTGGCTGACAACTTTGCCCAGGTGACAACTCCACCTCCAGAACTGCTCCCAGAGGGGAGCCCAGCCATGTGCCATGGGGTGGTACTACCTGACATGGCAGGAAGTGCAGGGCCAGCAGAGGGGGCACCACCAGTCTGGGTCCCAGACAGATGGGACCTGTTGCCATGGCTGGATGAGACAAGGTTTGTAGGTTAGCCAGAACTAGTCTACCTTCATGTGCTGTGGTAAATGAGGCATAACAATAAGTTAAAGTTAGTAAAAACCAAAACACTGTTAGTATTAACAGACTGGAACATCATATTTATCAATCCAAATACATATTAATGTATATTATGTGTAACACAACATTAAGTAACATAACAGTCACTATGTTAACAGCATGCCAGTAATAATTAAACCATAAGGCTAACAAAACAGTTAGATTAACAAAATGTGTTAAAATTGAATCATAATAAAACATAAAAATAAATCACAGTTTACCAAAATATAGATAGTTTTACAAAATATTTTAATATTAAATCATAATAATAAATAATAATAAATAAATGAAGATAGGAGGTGGTGAGAGAGAATGAGAGAGAGAGAGGGAGAGAGAGAGAGAGAGAAACATTCCATTACTGATAATGCAGACTATATCACTGAAAACACTGATAATAAATACTCAACAAAGTGTGCAGTGTCCATTTTAAATACAGTGTCTGCAATTCTCTTATAGCTAATGCAGCACATGCATACCTCTCAAGCTGTTAGCGTGGGTCAGTATGGGCCAATCAATAACAAATGCAGGTACACAACTACACAGAACAGTTTCACATAAAGGTGTTATATAAGCTGATTTGGTAATACATTGCATTAAAGGCAATCATTTTTCTGGTAATGCTATAACAGAAAAATTAGGCAGTTTTAATTAAATTACAAGAACTCATGACACTTGAGAGGCATGTTTGTGTACAGTACATAGACATCCATCATGCCTTAGTCGACAGACATGGGAATAGGACCCAATAGCTATGACTGCAGGGGACATCTGCAAAAAAATGTAACAATTGACTTCAGCAACTTAGTACAAGCATGCAAGGAATACAGTAGTCCTAGAAATATTTAGACAGATTTGGTTAAGAATCAACAATGCTGCTTAATACTTTATTGGTATTGCTAATAAGTGTTTGTGAAATGTAAGCAGAATCATATCTGCTCATGACATGGGCTACCTCAGCCATATACCTTTTGTTCCTGGAATAGGCGAAAATGAGAGCATTATGTGACTGAATTAATTTTGCATTCTAGAACTATTGCAATGTTATACTTCACTGCAGTGGCAGTAGAACACACCTGCATGCAATACAGCTGTACTGCATTTATTAAAACAGATTTCTTTAGGAATCAACAATGCTCCTTAACACTTTATTGGTATTGCTAATAAATGTCTGCAAAGTCCACACACAATATCTGCCCAGAGTGGGCTACTTCACCCATATACCTTTAATACCTGCGTGCAGTGGAACAACAATGAACACACAAAATAAAATCCACCAATACGCTGTTAAACCTCTGTGTCTTGGGATAACCCACACTACTGCTCAAATCGAACCAGCTGCCCTAGCAAGATAAGACCATTTGAATAACGTTAAAATAAGTCCAAACATTTGAATAAATCCAAAAGTTGTATAGATAAAAATGTTTTAATAGATCCAACAGTTAAAGTAAATCCAACATTCGTGTTAAGCGCTTTCACTTGTACTACAACAAGCTTCATCAGTTCTGACCATAAAACCATCCCAGTCCATAACCCTAAACATGAAACTCCCATCCTGTTCCCTAACCATAAATTTCCCAATCACGTCTTAAACCTGAAACTCCCTTCTAACCTGAAGCCCCCAATTGCTCCCTAAACCTAAAACTCCCACTCCCCTCTTTGTAACCTAAACTCCCTTCCCATTCCTTAAGTTGTATACTCCCATCATGCACTCTAACCCTAGACTGACCTCCTGCCCCCAGTCCTGGACCTCTTCTTCTGTTCCTTAATCCTAAATCACCCTCCTGCTCACTACCTAAATCCTTAATATGCACTCCCACCCTCTCCCTCCCCATGGCTGCTACACTTTCCTTGCCTGAACTCTGCGACATACTCTAGAGAGGTGCAGCAGCTTCACTCTCTTTAAACAGCTGCTACACCTCATCTGAGCATCTGGTTAAGTATAATCATGACCAGCAGCCCATGTGAGCTGCAAGGTGCCCAAGTCCCTGGTTACATGACTCTGATCTTCTAGTACCTGGAACTTGGGTATTTGGGGTAGAACCAGGTAAGACAGCTTTTAAAAACCTAATAAATCTCTCTGCCACACTTATAAACAAAAACAGTAGTAGAACTAAGCATCTGAGAACTTTTAAAGCTCTTTGTTCTTCAGAGGTACATTTTTTCTGCCTGCTGTTTGACAATACTAAAATATTTTACTGTCTTTCATAGGCTTTTAAGTTTGGGGGAAAAAAGCACCTCATGCTCCATGCATTATAGATATGGGGGACTGTAACCCCACACCCCCAGTACTTAAATATACTAAGTTTGATTTTGCACCATAATGATGAAAGGTGTGTGTGTGTGTGTGTGTGTGTGTGTGTGTGTGTGTGTGTGTGTGTGTGTGTGTGTGTGTGTGTGTGTGTTTGTGAACTCCAACTGGGTAGAAGATTATTTTCAGTGGATGACCAGGGAAAAAAGCTCTAAATTATTACAACACATTTTAAGAACAATAATCTTACAATCTTCAAAAATAAAACAAAAACATCTGCAGTTTAAATAATTAAAACAAAGTAGACATAATATAAAAACACTGGTTAAGAATTGATAGAAGTTGTATGAAACTTATTTAATATTTAAGGAAACTTTGGACAGTTTGTAGAGAAATTAAAGTAAGTTAGTCTAATAGAAACAGGAATTGCAATATGAAGTGAGGGAAATACAGGCTTATGGTGTATTTGGAGAGAAAGTCAGAGAAGAGAAATTGATAGAAGTAAAGAAGTAAGTGAAGAAAGGAGAGCAAAGAGGTATAAGGAATGAAAAGGTACTTGTTCACATTTAGGAGTATAGTTTACTCTGGTTTTGAGCAAGAACAGAGCCAGATTTTAGCTAGGAAGTCTTTCAGAGTGTTTTCTGAAAGATGAGAGGGAGGGTATTGTTTTGAAAGATCAAAGGGAGGGTATTGACCTGATGGATACAGGTAAAAAATTCCAGGCCCAACCTTGTACGAGTACAGACAATGCCCAACAAATTTCATAAGTGTGTAGACAGGAGATTTTGGTCACTGGATCACACTGACTGACTGGGAATATAGCTGTGCAGAATGTTTTTTAGTGCTGGACAGGCAGATGGATGCTAGATAATTTTATAGGTTGTAAGAAGCTGTGTATATGTTAGTTGATGAGGCAGTTCTAATCAATTTAGGCTTTTTAGTGTTATACAGTGGTGGGTCCTAAAAGGGGTATTGCTGGAAATTTTACAACTTTGTTATAGCATTGTTTAACTTTTTAATTTTTGTGATGCCTGTGGGTTAGTAGAGATGGAACCACCATAAAGAACAGTGTGAAAGAGATAAGTAGTAGCAAGTGTAGTTTTAGCTGCATCAGTGAGCAAGTTTTTGTCGCTGTAAAGATAAGTTTTTCCTATGCCATTTTGTATATGCAGGCTGAATGTAAGATTGTCATCCACTATCACCCTTAATACTTTGCTATGAGAAGTGGTTTCAGTGGTTGTATTATCAAACAAGAGGACTTTAATTTTTTTTTCGTGAGTCCGGGATTTGGGGAAAAAAAACAGTAGTTTGGTCTTTTTTTGGGGTGACCAGGAGTTGTGAGTTATGAAGCCATGTTTCAGTGGCTGTTAATGCTTCCTTAGTAATTGTTTGGAGGTGTGCCATGTTTTCATATATGCAAATGACAGTGAATCATCTGCATATGTTATTATGGTGGCCTGTTGTGTGGATGTGTAGAAGGTGTTGGTGAAAATGTTATGGAGGAGGGTACCAAGGATAAAGCCTTGACGTACACCAGTGGAGACTGGGAGGTAAGGAAAGAGCATGGAGTGCCATTTTACTAACCGATAGCTATTGGACAGGTAGTTTTTGAACCACAGAAGGGTGAGCTGAAACTGTGTTGAAGGATTTAGACAAGTCTAGAATTAAAGAAGAGACTAGTGTGCCGTTATCTCTAGCTTTATTAACAGTATCTATATAAGTTAGAAGGGCAGGGCTAGTACTATGGGAAGGACAGAAGCCATGTTGTGGAGGGGATAGGAGTTTTTTTCTGCAGGAGATACTCTATTGTTTCTGAATACATTTTTAAAGTATTTTGGTGAAGGGAGATAAGATTGCTATAGATCTAAAGTTATTAATGTCTGTTGAATTTCTTCCTTTGTGAAGAGGGATAATGTATGACTTTTTCCAGGGAGATAGAACATGGGATTCTTGGACTGACCTATTTATAAGGACTGAGACAGGACAGGCAATGCTGGTGGCTGCTGTTTTTAGGTACTCATTTGGGAGGTCATCAGCTGAAGAAGACCATGGCTTAAGTCTGTTTATGAGTAGTTTTATATAGGATGTGAGCACTGGTTTGACAGTAAAAATGGATATGGTGATATGTGGCTGCTGGGCAGGGTTGGGATTAGATGCTGAGGAATCCTTAGTTACAGATGCTATATTATCGGCAAAATAAAGGTGAGCTGTATTGCAATTTTGAGTGGTCAGTTATTGGGAGAGGGGATTTGGTTTGAATTTTTGGCTGGGATGTAAGATTTCTTTAATGGATGTCCAAAATTTTTTAGGGCAGTGTTTAGTATTATTCTGAAAGATTGTCATAGTCGTATTTTGTCCTCATTTATTTGCTTTTTAGCCCAATTGCAAAGCATTCTGAATTTTTGAAGATGCTGAGGTATTTTGTATTTTTGCCATTCTTTCCACACTTTATCTCTATCCTACATTAGCATTCTGTTGTTTTTGCACAGCCAACTTGCATTATTTGCTTTTAGTCACTTCCTTATAGGAGGTACAAGGCTATTTAGGATATTTAGAAAAGTTGTATTGAATTAATTTACATCATCATCTAAGGGGAGGATTTTAGGAAGTTCCAGTTAATAGATGATAGTGTAATAATGAACATTTCTGGGTTAAACTTGGAAAGGTTGCTTGTTATTTTATAAATATGCTGTTTAACTGGATGTGTGAGATGTCTGGTCATATAATGTGTAGGATTACTAAAGAGTTGTGTGAAATCATATCAGTTCATGCTAGATGTAGGGGAGGTAGAGTTTATGTCCCACCATTTGACATTCACAGTACTTAACAGTATTTTTTTGTTGCAGAAATGTTATGGATATCCAATGTAGGATATTTTCCAGTAAAGCTGTATTGTCTCCAGGAGGGATGTAAAGGACAGTAATACATATTTGTTTATAATTGTTTATTTTGAGGAAAGCAATATGAAGCCCTGCTGAAATGAATTTTGTGTTGGTTTGCTGTAAAGGGAATTGTGGTAGGTACTGGGAAATATTAAAGCAATTCCACCACCTTCCTCTTTAAATGGTCATTACAGATGATTTATAGCCAGGAGGTATAACTTTGTCTATGCAGGTTTAAACCATGTTTCAGTTACAGTGAGAACATCCAGTTTATGTTGGGTAATTCAGGCATGTAGTTCAGCAATTTTATTTCTTATGCTTCTAACATTTATTGCAGCAAAAATTAGATCACCTGGTTTGGGAATTGGCTGTTGTTGGGTTAGAGAACAGTGTGGGAAACAATTATCTTTCTGTTCATTGCAAGAAGTAGGACCAGGATTAGGGTGCATATCTCCTCCTAGAAGGACTTAGTATATTGGGGAATTATGCATACCTGTTTTCTGGAGAGGATTCTTGCACTTAGTTTTGTTTTGCTTTGAGATGAAGTGCAGTTAATCAGTCTATGTTTGGAATAGGGGTAAGTTCAATATTAAATAGGTTTGGTGCAATGTGTGGAGACTGTAAAGAGGAAATATAGATAGGTGGTTGGGACAGAGTTGGAGAAATGGTGAGACATATTATTGTAGGATGAAAGATGTCTCCTTCAGAGGATAATAGAGGATAAGGTGAAGAGTAGTGTAAATAAGTATAAGAATCTGTATTTTATAGCTGTCTTACTCTCAGGTCAAATTATAACTGACAGCAATCAGTTTATAGCCAGTACAAAGCAATTAACAAAGGAATGAAGTAAAACAAACATATCTATATATCTATTATATATATATATATATATATATATATATATATATATATATATATATATATATACAGATAAAGAGGGAGAGACAGGTGTGTGTGCGTGTGTGTGTGTGTGTGTGTGTGTGTGTGTGTGTGTGTGTGTGTGTGTGTGTGTGTGTGTGTGTTACTGGGTATCTATACATTTATATATATATATATATATATATATATATATATATATATACATATATATATGTGTATAGGGTATGCAATGATCTGTCAGGCTGTTTTTATCATATAATTGAGTCTTTGAGAATTTTCACTCCAGCAAAACTTCAAGCCAAGAGCTACCATACGTCCTGTAGCAAATAAGACTCATACGTTTTTGGTACAAGATGTTAAGAAAGCTAGAATGTGATTCATAGAGAACATTTCTGTTGTGTTCTAATCAGATAAGGAATAGCAATACAAAATGCTTTTATAATGGATAAAGAAGAAAACTCTGAGTTTAAAAAAAAAACAAACAGTGTGATCACAAAACTCTGTCCTAGGATTTACATGATCTTTGAACTACAAGCCTGAGGTTACAGCATTTGGAGGCTGACTGCAGTCTATGTAAAAATTACAATCATAGAATGCTTTTTCCTGAGTGAAATAGGTTGATATTGAAAGGTTTATTTAATGGAGGTGCTAGAAAAGATGAAATAGAAATGGAAGCATTCAGGGGGCAGAGGACCTTCTACTTCTCCTGCCAAAAAAAAAACAACAGATGAATGACTTCTTCCCCTGTCAGCCATGTGCCTCTCATACCTTTTCTCTGCCTCTTTTAACTCCTCCTATAATATCCCTGTTTAGACCTTGTGATTAATCTCTGAGGAAATAACTAGGTACTGCCTGAGATATTAAAGTTTATTCATTCTGGTTAGCCTCATCTATGTCCTCTAGATCTTCCAGGTTAGCTCATAGCCCTATGGTCCCTTTGCATTCAGTGAAAACACTAATGCCTTTTTTAAAGGCCTGCCTGGAATTTTGTATTATTGCCATGTACCCTGTTCCTAGGGTGGCTGGAAGATAGCCCACACCCCCATATTCAGTGTTCCTACCTTGGGCTCTGAATTGGCTGCAAGAGTATCAGATCTGACTGGTGAATCGGTGCCTTTTCCATTGGTACAGATGGTGGCCTTCTTCATGGTGCCACCCCCCACCCCCCTTAGTACTTGTAGCATCAGGGCATGTTACTTTGGTGGTGATTCCCACCAGAACTGAGGCCATTGGTGCTGAAACTTTGGTACCAAGGTTAACTGTGATTCTTTTGGGCCCATTATTAGTGTCAACATTGATGTACAACACTTTGTTACCAGTGTTGGCCCCAGGCTCCATGCCGCATGCTCTATTAAGGGATTGGCACTGTCAGTCTTGCTGGTGGGCCCCTCTAGTCCCAATTTTGGTTAAGACATTTTAGCACCAATAGCTGAGTTAGATACTGCAGTAATTAGCAGGATCTTTGATCTGTTGGAGTTTGGAAAGACACAATTTATGTCAACCTTGATGCAGACCTCCCAGCTTGGCACCATCAGTTATCATCTTTTTGCCCAACAGGGCTGAGTCAAAAAAACACCTTAGTGCCCATAATAGCAATGGCTGACTCCTATTCTGATAATTCTGCAGATATGCAAAACATTTTTGAGAGCAGTCTTTCTTTCCAGGCCACCTTATAAAGACTTGAACTCTCCTGGGTACTAAATTTTACTCTTAAAAGATTATTTTCCATTATCAAACCTGCAGCCAAAGTGGATCTCAGACACTTACCGTAGAAGACTATTTTGCTTGTTGCCATTATTTCAGCTAAAAAAGTTTCATAAATTCATGCTCCATCATACATATCTCATTTTCCACAAACACACAGTATTGCTTAGAAATAATCTACCATTTATGCCTAAAGTGTCATCAGAAATCAATTTAAATCAGGCAACTGATCTTTCAGTTATACAGAGAAATATAATAGAAAGTTCAGAGAAAGAATGTCAGCCCACTTTTCATATATTAGATGGAATATTATTAATAAATTAAGTTTGGAACAGACAAAATTGTCATGGGACATCTTTAACGGTGGCAGGGCTGGTAGATAAGGCTATAGTAAGTGAGCTTTAAAGAGTAGGCAAGAAAGGGTTAAGCAGGTTGGAGATTAAGAGAAGAAGTAAGGTAAGGTTTGGGAATGGGTCCTGAAGGCTTTTGAGGTGGGATTTAGTTGTTGGGAGTCACATTTGGTGTGATCTTGTTGAAGCAGGATCACAAACCAGATGACCTGAGGGGAGTAAGGTAGGCCTTGGGTGGTTACACAGGCAACAAGGTAAGCTCAGTTACTGGTTTGTTGTAAGGAAGGGGCTAGAAGATGTAGGTATAGAAAGTTCCTTTTTTTATGTTATCTGCTTCAGGGAGTGATTGTTTGATGTAGAGATCCTAGCGCTGGTAGGTAAGGGAAGGTCAGCGAGGATGTTGTGTTTATTTTGGAGTGATTGTTTGATGTAGAGATCCTAGTGCTGGTAGGTAAGGGAAGGTCAGCGAGGATGTTGTGTTTGCTTTGACCAGTAGTTCCTCAGTAGCTCAGTGCGATGAGATATATGCTCTGTTGTTCCACTTAAGGTTATTTGGTACTCATTAGTGGTTTAGTGGTTTAAATGATTCTGTGTTTTTTTGGTACTCAGTGGTCAGTGGGTTGGGGAAGGTGGTGCAGCTTTTATGGGTGCCCAGTTGATGAGTTGTGTTTGTTGGTGTTTAGGGGGCATAGAAGAATGTGTGGCAGCTTGTCGTGTTATGTAGTGTTTTTTCCATGTGCTGAATTCACGTTCGGAGTGCTGGCATTGGTTTGATGGGTCTTTTCTATGTGTAGGGTTGGTTTCCTGATTTTACTGTTGGTGGTAGTGGTGTTTTGCGTGCTTTTTGTGGGCCAGTAATGGCTGTCTGCGCATGCGCAGTACGAAAATGGCCGTATTAATAAAAAATAAATATTAAAAGAAATAATAATAACATAATTTTAATATATTGAGATTAATTTAAGTGTGTTTCGGTCAGGCGGTGTGGCTTTCAGGGGTGCCTGGTTAATGAATGGTGTGTTCAGTGGTGGTTAGGGGCTGAGGGAAGGCTGTGCAGCAGTTTATCATGTTATAAAGTGCTTACCATGTGTTGCGTTAATGTTCGGAGTTCTTCCAGTGGCTTGGTTATGTCTTTTCCATGTGTAGGGTTGTTTTCCTGATTTTCATTGGTGGTCATGGTGATATGCGGGCTTTTCACCAGCCTTTACCTGCTGTCATGCATGCGCAGTGTCCAATGGTCATACTTTATATAAAAAAAAATATATATTTAATTGGACATAGTGGGAGTAATGCAAGTGGGTTTCAGGTCAGTCGGCGAGTGGTGGTAGTCATCATGGGATTACATTTCGGCTCATTTTGTCCCTGGTGGTGTTTGTGGTGTGGGAAGCATGGCAGCAGTTTTGTAGGCTCACTGTCAGCCAAGAGGGACTGCATGCATGCGAGGTAATGCTAATGGAGTTAGATAGGGAAATGATTAAAAAGAAAAAAATTCATAGAATAATTTATAGACAGCTAGGAGGAGAAGACTAATTCAAGGCTGGGGTTAGTCGGGCGGCTGCTTTCAGCTCAGTGCAGTTCATGTGGTAGGGGTGGTTGCTGTGATTGGAGGGTCAGGGTCAGTATTCCAGTGCCATTTATTTTAAGAGGCTTATATTAATCACCCAATACATTAGGCACTTTTTCAACATTTATAGCCTTTACATTCAGTATAACAGATGGTATTATATAACCTAAGTTTGTGTGTGTGTGTGTGTGTGTGTGTGTGTGTGTGTGTGTGTGTGTGTGTGTGTGTGTGCGTGTGTGCGTGTGTGCGTGTGTGTGTGTGTGTGTGTGTGTGTGTGTGTGTGTGTGTGTGTGTGTGTTTTTCTCTTTCTCTCTCTTGGTACTTAAAATTGTCTGTTTGTTTTCAGGTAGTGAATTGGAGTCCATGGCAGAGGCCTGTGTGATGAGGCAGAAATGGGCGAGTATCGTAGCACAAGCAGAGGATTTGTTTCAGGAGATGCAGGATGAGGTTGTGACAACTTCCACACAGGGTCTGAAGATGAGGAAAAGGCAGCAGACATCGATCAGTGCAAGATCATCTACAACCAAGAGATCAGGACAGATGAGAAGGACTGTTAAAGAGAGGGTAATGGAGGTTGAGACACCAGTGTCAACACTTTCAGCCTCAACAGGTAATGATTTGTTAGACTCTGCTGGGGTGGAAGTTGAAGGACAAGTAGTGGGGAGTGATTGTTTGGGGTTGGGTGGGGGCATGCAAGGTAAAGTTAACAGAGGGTCCAGGGTTTCGCAGGGTGTAGATGTAGGCATGGTTGGTGTGGGTTTACAAACATTAGTGGGTTGTGATTTCAGTTTTAATAGTACCCTTTCGATGTTGGAAGAGGACGGTGCCCCTTATTTAAATGAGGTAGGGTCAGACTTTGGGACTTGGCTGGGGGACTGGTTGATGACACAAGCATTAGGGCAGGAGGGTGTGTCAATCCTTTTAACTCCTCATATATCGCTTGCGGTGAAGGAGAAGATTTGGAAAGAGGAGTTTGTAGATATGTTTGAGTTTATTGATGCAGATTGGGTGCAGCATTTGATGGAGGCTGAGATGGTGAATGGGAGGGACCTTTGGCAGCATTGGCAGCATTAGGTCGCAGGCGTGTGAGTAAGTTTCAGTGAAGGACATGGGAAAATTGAGTCTTGGACTTTATGTATTATATGGCTGTGTGGTTAGAGAGGGACAATTCTTTGGTTCTTCCGCTGCTAGCATATTTTTTGATGATATAGGAAGCACAAAGATTATGGGTGGGGCATGTTGGCTTTAGTACAATCAGAAGTTTTGTAAAAGGAAGACGGTTGACAAATCCATGCATTGGGAAGTTAGGCATCCTGATATCTTGCTGTCTACCATGATGAAAAGTTTTGGGATGGTAATAGCATGGGTAAGCCAGCAGAAGGGGACGTTGGGGTTTGTTGGGCTTTTAATGCAGGGAGATATTCATGTGCAGGCTGCAGATTCTCCCATGCTTGCTCAAAGTGTATGGGTCCACATTCAGTGGCACAATCTGGCAGAGGTGAGAGCCAGTTTAGGGGCTATGTGGCTTACTTTCCAGGTCAGAGAGGATGGGATGGGCCTCCCATGGGACTACAAAGGGTACATGGAAGTGGTAATTTCTGGGGACAAAGGGGGGTCCTTTCAAGGAACTAGGGGATGCCCAGGCAACCCGTTCACCTATTAAGGTACAAGTTTTGAGGGAGTTGCTGGCGAAGTATCTGCTGCCAGCAGTGGCTGTGGAATTGGTTGAGGTTTTTTGAGGGGATTTTCGATTAAGTCTACTTTGGTGGGTGATGGTAGGATGGGAAAAAATTGAAGTCAGTGTGGGAGAGGGAGGATGTCCTGAGAGCATTGATTGAAAATTAATGCCAGGCAGGTAGATTGTTGGGTCCATTTGATTGTCCACCATTTACCCAATTTAAAGTGTCACCTTTAGGTTTGGTGCCCAAGAAAAGGCAGAGTGAGTTTCACTTAATACATCGCTTTTCTTATCCTGAAGGCAATTCTGTTAATGATTTCATCCCTGGGGAAAAGGTGAGAGTGACGTATTCATCTCTGAATGATGGCAGTCCACATCATTAGAAGTTTTAAGGATCCTTGGCTGGTTAACTTAGATATTGAGTCTGTCTTTCACTTGCTGCCAGGGCAGGAGAAAGATTGGCCATTATTGGGCATGGTAGTGGGGGACAGTTTCTATTCTGATGCAGCTATGCCAATGGGATGTGCAGTGGCTTGTTCTAATTTTGAAAGGTTTAGCATGGCTCTGCATTGCATATGGTAACAGAGGGTGGAAGTGCAGAGAGCAGTACATTATCTAGATGATTTTCTGCTAGTGGGTGAGGGGAGAGAGGGGGCACAGGTGGTGATGCATTCGTTTGTGAAGATGTGCGAGGTTTTGGGAGTGCCATTGGCTAAACATAAATTGGAGGGTCCAGCAAAGGTGTTGGATTTTTTGGGTTTGAATGTGGATACAGGCTAAGGTTTATTTTGTTTGCCAGGCAAAAAGGTAGTTCATCTACATGTGAAAATCATGTGAGTGCAGTCCATAGGTTCATAGATTAGTACTAGGCCATTTGCCCTTGTGGACTATTTTAAGCCTAGCCAGTTACCCCATGTGAGACTGAAACCCTGCACCTTGTATCTGTAAGGTAAACAGTTTAATCAAAGACCAAGGTTCGGGTGAAAGATGTAATGGAGTTGTTGGGGTTGATGAATTTTGCTTGCAAGGCAGTACATCCTGGACACACATTTTGTAGGTCAGCGGTGTTTCTATTGAAAGGAAGAAAGAGTAAGCACCACATGGTAAGGGTTTGTCGGTTAGCACGTGAGGACCTAGCTTTGTGGTCACAGCTTTTACATCAGTTTAATGGGATCACATTTTGGCAGACAGACTGAGTAGATCCAGGGGATTTACAGTTGTTTACAGATGCAGAGTGGGTCTGGCTATGAGAGCATATTTTGCGGGGCAATGGTTCTCAGTACCATGGCCTCCTCATTGGTCTGAAGAGTGGAAATGGGATGTTGCTTTCTTGGAACTTATGCTGATTTGGGCTGCATCAGTGGTGTGGAAGGATCATTTGAGGGGAAGCAGGGTAGTGTTTAATTCGGACAATATTGCGGTGGTGAGAGTGTTGCAGGTTAAGATGGCCAAATTGGCTCGATTGTTATTGGTTCTTTCTAAGCTAGTGTTGCAGATTTTGTTGATTAACTTTTCCTTTACAGGGGTGCATGTACTGGGGGTAAAGAATGAGATAGCTGACAGCTTGTCTCATTTTCAGTTTTGCCAGGCAGCTGCAACAGCAGCAAGGATCCCATGGTGGTACCAGATGAGATTTGGCAGATTGGGCAATAATGATCAGCAGGCTGGTGCAGCAGTCATGGGTGGTATCCAAAAGGAAAGCATACGGCAGGGCATTGCATGATTTTGATAGCTTTGTGAGGCAGTTACTAGAAGAGGAGTGTGTGTGTGTGTGTGTGTGTGTGTGTGTGTGTGTGTGTGTGTGTGTGTGTGTGTGTGTGTTTGTGTGTGTGTGGTTGGAAAGCTTGTTGTTTTGTTATTTAACCATGCTGAAGAAACATGGTAAGGCAGTTCAATCAGTGAGTGTGGCTTTGGCAGCAATTGGGGTATTTGCTTGGTCAGCCAGATTAGAGGATTGGACTAGGTCATGGACAAATGGGCAAGTTTTGAAAGGTTGAGGTAGAGGGTAAGGTCTTTTTCGGGACACAAGATAGCCAGTGACTATGGGGATTTTAAGAATGTTGCTAAAGGGTTTAAGCAGAGTATGTGGATGTTCAGAGGAATATGTGGTGTGGGGAAAGGCAAGCGTATGGATGTATTGTGGAGCTTTCTGTGTGTCTGAGTTGCTGGGTTTATTGGTGTGGGATGACGTGCTTATATTGCCAAGGGTGGTGCACATCAGGCTGAGATCATTGAAAACTGATCAAGAAGGGAAAGAGACATCTATAGTTTTGGAGGAAGTTAGGTCAGCATGGATTTGTCCCATGATGTGGGGAGAGAGGCTGTGTGCGACTAGAGGAGGTATGGCTCAAGGTTTAGTTTTTATGTCAGTAGAACAAAATGAAATAGTATTACCTTGAAAGCTAAGGGTTATAGTAGTTGTTATACCCAGGGAGTTGTTTATTTGGCTTTTTGTAAAGTATGTTGGAAATATTATACTGGAAAAATGGAGAGACACTTGAGGTCAACAATATACGAACATATTAGAGACATTAATAAACAAAATGAAAATAATGCTTTATATAGACATGTGTTAAACTGCAAAGAAGCAAATTTTAAATTATGGGTGTTAGAAGAAGTTAAACACCCGGACAGAGGAGGAGATTGGGAAACAAAACTTGAATATAAGCTCTCAGCTGGAGAGTTGATTATGGCACCCAGTTTGCAGTCTGCAAACTTGGTCAGCCATAGTCCTCCCACATTTGCCTGTACCTTGGAAAAGTATATACCGAACAAGAGTGGTCCCAGGACAGAACCCTGTGGGACGCCACTTGTGACTGGTTTCGAGTCTGACATGGCTCCAGCAACTCTCACTCTGTGGGTTCTGTCTTTGAGCCAGTTTGCGACCCATCTTGTGACATAGGGGTTTATATTTAAGCTGGATAGCTTATCTATGATGCCCGAGTGGGGTATTGTGTCAAATGCCTTTGCAAGGTCCAGATAGGCTGTGTGGACTACCTTCCCTTCATCTATGGCTTTGGTGACTGTTTCTAAGAAGTCAATCAGGTTCAAAAGGCAGGATCTGCCCTTGACAAAGCCGAACTGGGTAGGATCTAGTGTCTGTAGGTCCCCAATGTCTTTGTTTATGAGCTCCATGATGATCCTCCCCATAGCCTTGCAGACTAAGCTAGTCAGGGTTATGGGGCGATAGTTTCCAGGGTCCGTAGAGGCTCCACCTTTGTGGAGTGGGACCACTGTTGCTGTACACCATTCTGTGGGCACATATCCTGTAGTGAGGCTGAGATTGTATAACTGTTTTATTTGAGGGATTAGTTCCTCTTGGAGTTCATGTAGGATGCAACCTGGGACGCCATCTGGTCCCATGGAAGCAGTGTTTTTTGCTTTGGAGAGGGCAGCCTTCACCTGAGCATCAGAGATGTTTGGGAGGCAACCCTCTGCTGGGATAGATACTTGCTCTTTTGGGGGGGAGGGGGGGGATTGCACTGAACCTGTCTGCCAGGATATTGGCGATGTCTGTGGGTTCAGTGTATTTTTTGTCGTTTAGAATCAACTCAGAACAAGTCTGGGAGTTGCATCCCAGGTTTCTAACATAACTGAAAAAAGCCTTATGATTGTCTTTGGTGTCCTGTGCAATTTTTCTCTCGAAGCTGGCCTTGGAGGATTTTATGAGTGATCGTAATTTTTTGCTAGTACTGATCAGAGATGCCTTCCCTATTAGGGATTTTACTCTATCATGTAGTAACTTCCTCCTTCTGTTGTACAGTTTATTTATGGCAGGGGTCCACCAGACTGGACGCCTGCCTTTGGATGATTGGGTCTTGGTTTTGTTTGGGATAGCATGATCCATGCATTCCTGGAGATGTCCGTAGAATGCATTTATATAGGATTCTGCAGTTTGGGCCGTAGTGTCCACTGGCCCTGGGGCCTTGAACAATTCCATTTCAGTTTTGAGAAGTGAGAAGTTCGCTTTTGAGAAGTTTTTCACTGTGGTTTTCTGGGCTGGGGGTGGGGTCGGGATGTGGACATCCAGTGAGATTAATTTATGGTCTGATCTTACCAATGAGGGATATACTTCTGGTGTGGAGTATAGAGTCCCCATGTTGGTAATGATCAGGTCTAGTATGTTGTCCCCTCTTGTGGGAGTGGTGACTAGTTGTTTCATAGCATTTAAGTTTCTAATTTCTAGGAACCTTTGGGCTAAGGTGCTGGGGCTTGAGTAGCGCTCCCAGTCAATGTTTGGGTAGTTGAAGTCGCCCAATATAATGGTGTTCGGAGAGATCTTCATGTTCTCCAATGTTTTCAGGAAAGCTGAGTGGGATTCCTGACTTTGAGAGGGTGGTCTGTAGAATGCTATAAACTGAAAAGCAGTCTTGCCCACTGTTAGTTGCACATGGATGGTCTCCGATACTTCGTGCAATGCCACTAACCTGGAGGTGTGGATATCCTTGATAAATATGGAAACTCCCCCTCCTTTTGTGGTTCGGTCCGGGTTTTGGGGCCGAAAAGCATGATATGAGGTATAGCCTGGTAGTGCTGGGGTACTCTCTGGAGCCTTGAACCAGGTTTCTGTCACTGCACAGATATCGATGTTCTCCATACCGAGGAGAGCTTCGAGTGCGTGCATCTTGAGGTTAAGACTTCTGGCGTTTAGCAGCATTACCCTTAGTTTCTTGTTCCTTGTGCTGTCTATGGGGGTGGGTTTGACTTTTGAGCCTTGCCCAAAAAAGGCTCTATGGGGGTGGCAAGAGCCTTTGCCAATATCCGAAAGCCCAGTGGTGACAGGTGCAAGCCGTCCCTAGTGAAGCAACGTGGCTTGTCGAGCATGTCATCCCAAGCTGACAGACACTGGATCCCCTTTGAATGACACCAATATTTTAGCCAATTGTTAAAATAGATCATTTTGTCATTGTACTGTGGCATCATTCTAGGTGAGGGTAAGATGCTGCTCAAGGTCAGGGTCATACCAGCCTGGGCTACATGATCGGAGAGCTCCTCTATGTCTCTTTTCATGTAGTCCAGGGAGGTACGCCTCAGGTCATTCACACCAGCATGTACAATGACTGAGTCATATTTGTATTTGCTTTGGAGTGACCTGAGTGCTTGCGTTATGTGGCAGATCCTAGCACCCGACAGGCAGCTCACCATGACCTTCTCTTTATTCAGCCTGGAGAGTGGGACGTCAGTGTGTTTGACAATAGAGTCACCTAATACAAGAGTATCAGGTGTGTTATTCAGCCTTAAGGGCTGTGGCTGCTTAGCACACTGACTTTGTGGGCTATGTGTTGTGCGTGTTTTGTTTTGAAGTAGCATTTGCTTGGATGTCTGCTTTGGAGGTCTCTGTTGCTTAGGTAGATTTTTAATTAGAGCCTCCGAGTATGTTTTTGTGTATTTATGTGTTTGGTTCGCTGATGTGGTGGGACTATGTGATACTGGAATTGTGTTGTGTGAGGTTACCTTCTCCTCCTGACTGGTTACACCAGTTTTGAGATGAGAGAGCTCAGCCTCCAGTTTGGCTAAATATTTGCATCTCTCACATATATTTAACCTGTTTGGAGGAGGAGAGGGTTGTCCGTGTACATGAGACAGTTGTAACATTGCCTCAAAATTCCCAGATTCACCAGCTGGACTGGAGAGGAAACCATTGACTAACCTATGGACATGCTAGAGTAATATAGGGAAACTGAATTTAAGATGGACCAATAGGGGACAGGGTAATTGTAGAGAGTATAAGAGTAAGTAGTGCTTATGGTTTAATAGTGCTAACTTGTAGGATTACTTAATTGGACCAGTGAAGGACCTTAGAATGAGAATATGCTGTTTAAATTGAGAGATAGAGCAGTTCTAAGGGAAAAAGCGAAGAGCAGACTTTGTGAAGCCAGGAATTGTTTAAACCCAATTAGGCGGCGCTGCCCGCTGTGGCGCTATGCTCAAAAATGCGCAAAATCGCGCAAAAGAGGGTTTTAAGAGCGGAAGATGAAGGAGTTTTGGAATTGACCCAAAATGGCCAATAAAACTACAGTTTCAAGTCAGTAACCACTCCCACAGGGGCAGGCAGGCTGCCCAATGTTTTTCACTGCCACTGATCAACAGAGAGACTTCCCTTTAGCCCAAGCAAAAAATGGCCTCACAGAAACTTACAAACAGTTCAAGAACAGCAAGCCTGTAACTGAACTTTTTTAAATCTCAGAAAAGTGGGAAAAAAACAAGATTTTTTTTTTTTTTTCAGAGATAGCAGAGGTTCACAAGTATTAACAAGTTATAACAGTGCAGTAAATGACCCCACACAAGAGTGCTAGGCCAAAGACAGATAAAATGCAAGTTTTGAGAAAAAAAACGATTTTAAAAATAAGTGCAAACAGGAAATTCAGTAAACAGCTTTAGGTTGTGCTCTAAATACAGTTACTAATGCAGAAATCAAGTTTAACAAGCCAGAAAATGCTCAAAATAGGTGGATATGTGGAAAAACTTAGCAAATAAACAGAGGAAAAATACTTAAAATCTCAAAAGTGGCTCCTTTCTTCTCTCAGCGTTTTCTCCTCTTGGTGGGTGCTTTACCAACAGCCAACAAGCCTGAAAAGATGCCAAAACCACAAGGCAACCAGGTTTTAAGAGAGGAAGATGGATTTTTGGAATTGACCCAAAATGGCCAATAAAACTACAGTTTCAAGTCAGTAACCACTCCCACAGGGGCAGGCATGCTGCTCAATGTTTTTCTGTTATGTGATTGTAGCCATGTCCCCTGTGTGGACACTATCGTTGCTGGCCTGTTACAGACTATTCACCTGCATGCCATTGTCAGGGCCACTATGGTTACATATATGCCAGTGGTGTGGCTGCTCTCAGATTGCTGCACATCTGACAGTCTGTGTTACTGGGGATATCTATGCATGCTGTTGGACATGTACTGGGATTGTGCAGACTATTACTAACAACAAATGTTTTGGCATAAAATTTGAACTGTTAGCAACAGCCTGCATTTAATTGCAGGAGCCTGTGTTCTGAGAGACTGCCTTCCAGACTATCTGCAAATATACAGAGCTGAGTATATATTTTTTTGGTTATAGAGTTTGTTAATTACTGCTTAGATCTCTGTTGAAACTGTTGTCTCACTGTTCTGAGAGACTGATCTGCAAATATACAGAGCTGGGTATATTTATTTTGGTTTTAGAGTTTGTACTGTTAGTTGATGCTTAGATCTCTGTTGAAACTGTTTTGTCCCACTCACCCTCCCTATTTTTGGTTTGTTGTTTAAATTTAGTGGCTTTTGCAGTTGCCCGCCCCACTGTAGATTTGATTTTGGACACTCCCCCAGTCCCATCTCTTTATCACATTCTACCTAATAAACTCTTTCTGCACTTGCTTTTAGTCCTTTTTACTTTAATTGCATTTCTTAAACTGTGTTTGATCTAATATTGCTACATACTCGTGTGCTAGTTTGCACTGCATGTGAATTGTTTTTACTACTGTTTTTGTTACTTTTCTGTAAAAAAAAAAAAAAACTGTAAGCCTGTTTCCTACCTTTCCTGTAACTAGTGTTCCAGATACAGATTTGCTGTATCCAAAACTGTATGTAAGCATCTGAGCCCCCCAAGCCTTTCTGTGTTGGAGGGAAGCCTTCTAGCTTATCAGTGGGAGTGATAATCACTAGGTAACCTTTCTACCACATAAGGAGTGGTTCTGGCCCAGAAATTCTAGTTATTGGCCATCTGGGCAATCTCTTCCATCTCTCTCAACTTTCTGATTTGAAAGCCTGCATTTGTACTTGTTTCTGTCCTGTAACTCGTCTAGTGCAGATACAGATTCTTAGTTTTAGCACTTAAATTTGCTTATTCATGCTCAGCACTTGTTCAGAACTTGTAAGCATTAAATAAGCTACTAATTACTATAGCACTCAATCTTCCTCATTACCTAGAGGAAAACAGTTTTTGTACTTACTTTTCTCACTTGCTTAGATAAAAAACAACTCTTGTACTCACTTTCCTCACTTATATAGGGGAAAATAGTTTTTTATTCAGGCATGTCCAAGGGTCAGCTCTCAGTGTTCTCTCCTGTCTATCTGATGAATCTTGGCATCTTGAGGCAATGTAGAAATTGTCTCATGTACACAGACAACCCTCTCCTCCTACCATCCAACACTACAACCTGTGAGAGATGCACTTATCTAGCCAAACTGGAGGTAAAGATCTCTCCAACCAAGACTGAACTTGACAGTCATGAGGAGAAGGTAAACATTTACACCACACTACACTCACGACATAATCTCACTAAATCTACACCACCAAAATCCACACATAGTAACACAAAAACATTTGCAGAGGCTCTCAATAATAATCTGTTTAAGCAACAGAGACCTCCAAAGCAGAAACGCAAGTAACCTCCATCCCTCAACCCAACCCAAATGACACATAGCCCACAGACTCAGTGTGTCACTCAACCACAGCCAATAAGGCAAAACAACATACCCAACACACTAGTCATAGTTGACTCTATAGTCAGGCACACTGATGTCCTACTCACCAGGCTAAACAAGGAGAAGGTTACTGTCAACTGAATGTCAGGTGCCAGGATCTGCCACATAACCCACACACTCAGGTCACTCCACAAGTACAAATATGACTCTGTCATTGTCCATGTTGGTGTAAATGACCTGAGATGTACCTCCCTGGACTACATGAAAAGAGATATGAAAGAGCTCTCCGATCTTGTAGCCCAGGCAGGTATGACCCTAGCCCTGAGTAGCATTCTGCCATCGCCCAGAATGATACCTTAGTACAAGGACAAAATGATTGACTTCAACAATTGGCTAAGCTTCTGGTGTCATTCTAAGGGATCCAGTATTTGTCTGCTTGGGATGACATGGTCGACAGACCACAATGCTTTTCCACAGATGGCCTGCAACTGTCACCCCTGGGATTCCGGATAATGGCTAAGGCTCTTGCTGCCCCTATAGTGCCTTTTTTAGGCAAGGTTCATATAACAAATTCACCACCATAAAAGGAAGAGGCAAGAAAAACTGAGGGTAATGCTACTCAGTGCTAGAAGTCTAAATCTCAAAATGCACTCACTCGAGGCACTCCTTAAAATGGAGAACATCGATATCTGTGCAGTGACTGAGACCTGGTTCAAGGTTCCAGAGAGTACCCCTGCAATACCATGCTATAACTCATACCACACTTTTCGGCCATGTAAACTGGACCAAAACACCAAAGGCAGAGGTGTGTCCATATTCATTAAGGATATCCACACCTCCAGGCTAGTTGCTCAGCATAATGCATCCGAGGTTATCCAAGTGCAACTAACTCTGGGCAAACCTGCAATCCAAATTGTAGCTTGCTACAGATCCCCCACTATGCCCCAGGATTCCCACTCCTCTTTTCTTGATGTACTGGAAAATATTAGGGTCCAACCAAACACCGTAATAATGGGCGACTTCAGCTACTCCACCATTAACTGGGAAAACTACTCGTGTACCAACTCCTTAGTGCAACGTTTTCTGGAATTCATAAACTCCAATGTCCTGGATCAACTTATCCACACCCCCACCAGGGGCAGCAATATCCTAGACCTAGTCATTACCAACATGAGTGACCAGTGTTCCACACCTGAAGTCAACTCCTCATTGGTCCAATCTGACCATAAGCTAATCACCCCTGATATCCACATCCTGCCCCCCGCCCCCCATTAAGGAAACCACTGTAAAATATTTCTCCAAAGCCAACTTCATGCTTCTTAAGGCAGAAGTGGTGAACTTCATGACACCCATGCAGATGGACAATACAGTTACAACAGCTGAATCCTACACACATGCATTTTATAAGCACTTACACAAGTGCATGGATCATGCTATCCCAAACAAAACCAAAATTATATCCTCCGAAAAAGGAAGCCAGTCTGGTGGTCCCCTGCCATAAACAAACTGTACAACAGAAGGAAGAAACTGTTGCAAAAGAGAGTAAAATCCCATGAGTGGAGGAGCTCACTGGTCAGCCTCAGTAACAAGTTGAGATCCCTTATAAGATCCTCCAGAGCAAGCTACGAAAACAAAATCCCCACTAATTGCAAAGACAACCACAAAGTATTATATAGCTATGTCAAGAATCTCAATGGCAACACCCAGATCTGCTTTGAGTTACAACACAAAGGCACGAAAATTACAGAACCAACTGATATTGCCAACATCCTGGCAGATATGTCTTTACCCCCCTCTCATCCCCTAAAGGGCCCATATCTATAAGGGAAGAATGCAGAGTCCTTGTAATCACAACTACGCAGGTAAAAGCTGCACTCTCTAAAACCAAAAACAAAGCATCCATGTGAATGGACAACATCCCAGGCTGCGTTTTACATGAACTTCAGAATGAACTGGCTCCCCACCTAAGCACCATGTTCAATAATAGCCTTGCATCAGGCTTTGTGCTCGCTGAATGGCACACAGCAACAGTTAACCCACTCCACAAAGGGGGAGCCACCACTGATCCTGGGAACTATCGACCTATTAGCCTGACGAGTCTGGTCAGCAAGACCATGGAACGTATCATCATGGAACTCATAAACAAAGACATTGGTAACCTCCAAACTCAGGATCCCACACAGTTCAGGTTTGTGAAAGGCAGATCATGCCTTCTGAACCTGATCAACTTCTTTGAGGCAGTCACCAAAGCCATAGATGAGGGTAAGGTGGTTCACACAGCCTATCTTGACCTTGCCAAGGCTTTCAACACCATCCCCCATTCTGGAATTATAGCTAAACTCACTAGACTAGGTATAAATCCCTAAGTCACAAGATGGATTGCCAACTGGCTCACTGACAAAACCCACACTGTAAAAGTTGCAGACAACAAATTTGACCTCAAAGCAGTGACAAGTGGAGTACCACAGGGTTCCATCCTGGGACATCTCCTGTTTGGTATCTACTTCTCTGAAGTACAGGCTAACACAGAAGGCCTCTAGCTAATGATGTTCACAGATGACTACAAATTAGGAGCCATAGTCGAGTCCCCAAATGATGTGGATATCCTACAGAAGGGCCTCGCTGAGACAGATGCCTGGTGTCAGAGCCATGGCCTCAAGCTAAATGCCAAAAAGTGCAATGTCATCCCCTTTGGTAAAAACTCTGTACCCATGAACTACCACATAGGCAGCAATCTACTTAACACCGAATGCGTGATAAGAGACCTTGAGACCCAGGTGGACAGTAGTCTCTCGTTTGATAGTCACATCGCCATAGTAGTCAAGAAGTCCTTCTATGTGGCACACCTCATCATAAAAGGGTTCTCATCCAGGAAAAAAGAGGTCATTGTTCCCCTCTACTCCACACTCATTAGACCCATTATAGAGTACAACGCCCCTTTTGGAATGTACCTCACAAGACATCTGCGGCAGCTGGAAAGGCCAAAGAAGTACCTCACAAATAGGATTACTGGCCTCAAACAAATGCCCTACACTGACCACCTCAAAAAACTCCAGCTTTACTCCGTAGCATATCGCCTACTACGAGGTGATCTCTGCCTAACATATAAAGCTATGTCAAACCCAGAGCTGTTGGACATGCTACACCTAAAGGAATCCCAATCCCTCCGAGCTACACACTCTAGGGACTTAAACCTTGTCATCACAATAAACAGGACATGCTGGAGGGATAGATTCCTGTCCCAGAGACTTCCCATACTCTGAAACAGGCTACCCATCTATGTCAAGCAAAGTTCTTCATTAGCACTCTTCAAGAAAAATCTTGATGAGTGGATGGAAAATATGAAATACTCCCCGGGGATCACTTATGTGTCTCTGCTCGACAGTGGCACAGAAAAATAACTTTCTTGGGTGGCATAAGCCTGGGAACCTTGTTGGGAGGCTTACGTAGGCCCTTGGGCCGATACCATAGTACCTACCTATAAACATATTAACCTATAACAGTGACACAATAACATGTATATGTTCAATTGGCCAGCAGATCCACCTCTCCACACCCATGATACCTGGTCACATGACATGTGTGTCCCAAGCTGGGGCTTTCTCATGTACTGTTACAGCAATACTATCAGGTGGAACCACCCAGGGGATGTTGCCCCCCCCCCCACAGGGCACACACAGACATGTTCCTGTCCCCTGAGCTCAGGTCTAAGGTCTGTTCCATACCGGGCTCCACAGACACATGAGGGATGTGCTACATCAGTCTGAGGCACCCTGTACACATTCACAGGGCCAACATGCTCCTCCTGCTCAGCCTGCAGACCAAGCATCTTCAGGATGTGGACTGTTGTTGAGAGTAGCAGCAGGTGGGAGGCTTGTTCTCATTGTTCCCTTATTGGGGACCATGGGGCATCCACATCACAGACCATCCGTACCATCCACGGTGTTTACCCACCACGTGTCACATACCACCTCTGTAGACTGTCCTCTATATCTACCAGTCCTGGCCACCTCTACATGTGTACCTGCCATACTTCCTCATATTCCCTTTGCATACTTCACAGATGGGGGCAATGTGGTGCCAACAAGGAACTAACATGTGACACACTCATCAATGGTGCACACACTGACAGCTGTAGATATCTGTATGTGTTGCTATGTGTGCTGCTGCCTTGCACATATCACTGTGGTAGTGATATAGGGGACATGTCTTTACATACATATATGTTTGAGTGTGTGTTTGTATACATGTAGACATGTGCATATCGGTATATATCTATATATGTGTAGATATATGTGAAGTATATATGTGCACATATATATGTCTACACATGGGTATATGTATATGTCTGGACATACATGCTGATATACATATATATCCTTATATATTATATATGTGATATATGTACACATATGCATACCTATATGTGGAATACATTCAGATATCAGCTCCACAATCTCACAACACCTTTCTCCACAGCTGCACTGTTCTGCCTTGCTACAACACAGACAGTTGCCACATATGGACATGGCCTGGCATTAGAGAGGTATATGCGGGACCTGATTGCAGGTAACCCTATTACACACATATGGCATTCTGGCATGCTTCATTATAGATTCACCTGAGTATCCTGCCAGTGGTGGGAAGTGGCTCCCACATGTTCATTATAATGGCATTACTTCCACCACCAGCTATTGGCCACATAATATACATACTTCCCATTACACAACACACACTATGATGGCTTACACCTCTTGTGTCAGTGCTGACCTGCACAGTTAATGGCTATGGCCCACTACCCACAGGGACAGACACTTGTCCTAGCAGTTGTTCAATTGAACATCATCACAACACCTGATGGCACATATAACACATTCCATCCACATCATCTATCCCATTATGATGAACTAGATACTACATTCTATTACATGTATATATACTTCACATACCTCTTGTGGGAATGATGTCTTGTTGAATGGCAGCTGGCTAAATGTCTGTGACTTCAGCTGTTAGTTTGAAAAGCTTTGTCTTTTTATTTATTTATTTATTTATTTTAGTGTCCTCCACTTGCTAACTGTATGCAGCTTGCTATGTAGTACTTCCAATTACCACTGTCATGGCAACCACCCATCCCTTCATCAAGTGGGTGGTGGTCCCTTTGCCTTTCCTGTGTGATGGGCATCCTTCCTGTGTGTGGGCTTCAGTGTTACAGATAGCAGGTAGCAATATCTCTTCCAGGAGAACCAGCACACTCAGTGCAGCTACATATCTGTAAGAGGTTTCAGAACTACAGACAGAGTGTGAGTAGAGTTGTGCTATGCTTTGTATAGTACTGGTGTTACAGGGTGTGTGTGTGTACAGACTACTTTACCTTGGAATGCAGTCTGTCTGCATAGCTCTCAACTGTGGGCCTATCCTCTTCATAGCCAGAGGTGTGCCTATCATGTTTTGTCTGTCCAGCACACAGGTCCTGTGTCAGATATTTCACTGGCAGTGTGTGTGTTGAGTGCTATCAGTACATGGCTACATCAATTTATGTTTCTAACCTCAATTCCCTGACTAAGGGTATGTTGCAGACTATCATGTAACACCAGTGACTTGCTTAGTGTATGGCAACAGTTTTACACATATGGGCCTGTGTTCTAGCCTCTGTCCTCCACCTACATACCAAGCTTTGCACATATGACATGCTGTCAGGGGTTGTTCTGTAGTGGGCTGCGAGTATATTACACTGCCATTGCTGCAATCAGTCCACTGCTGTTGTCTCCACCACAGATATGGTGGGGCTGGGGCCATATATGTGTGAGCTTCACCTACACAATACATGTGTGCTCTTATGCGCTCCAGAGGGCAGTGTATGTAACAGTGGTATATGGCCCTGTATTATTGAGTATGGTGGGATGCATCATAAATGACTTAGACTGTTACAAAATGTGGGGGTATCAGGG